>NW_006298351.1:834911-863576 GCF_000327345.1 Myotis davidii
AGAGAACATGATTGCACAAAATGACTTACAGAGTGGCACCCAGTCTGATTAGCGTGGGGCCCAGAGCTCTCTGCACTTAGCATGTAAGGTAGAGAGCCCATTTGAATATTAAAAAAAAAAGATAAGAAAAGAAAAAACATTCCCAACATGAAAAGGGAGAAGAATGCATTTGTCTCTTCAAAAGATAAGATGTTTGTCGGAAGGCTCTACTCAGAGGACATCACAGAGGAGATGGGTGTCTAATGGGGGAGGGGATGGAGAGACTGTGGTCATCGGAAAGGGTGGCATTTTATCCCTCATCCTGCCATTTCCCCAGCTCTGTGTCTCCCTCTGGCCTACAAGTTAAGGTCTGGTGCCACAGGAAAACATTCAAATCCTTTTAGTATCTAGACCACGGATCTGTAAACTTTTTCCATAAAAGGGGAAAATGGTCAATATTTTAAGCTTTGCACACCCTCGATCTCTGTCTAAACTACTCAACTCTGCCCTTGTGGCCAGAAAGCAGCCATAAATTATACATACATGGCCCAGCTGGCTTGGCTCAGTGGTTGAGCATCAACCTATGAACCAGGTGAGAATTCAATTCCTGATCAGGGCACATGCCTGGATTGTGGGCTCAGTCCCCAGTGTGGGGTATACAGGAGGCAGCCAACCAATGATTCTCTCTCATCAGTGATGTTTCTATCTCTCTCTCCCTCTCCTTTCCTCTCTGAAATCAATAAAAAATATATTAAAAATAATCATACATACATACATGAAAGGTAAGGGCTGTGTTCCAATAAAACTTCATTTGTAGACACAAACTTGTATTTCAAATCATTTTGATGTATCCCAACAGATTGTTCTTCTTTCATTTTTTTCAATCATTTAAATATTTTTTAAACCATTTGTAGCTCCCAGGCTGTATGAAAACGGGCAGTCGGCAGTGTGGCCCTTGGCAGGCAATTGTTTGTCAACCCCTGGTCCAGACTCAGCTTGCATTTCTTACTTCACCACAAGCTGTTTCTCTGGGCCCTTCAATATGAATGACTGTTTTTTCTATGCACAAGCCCCTTTATTCGCAGAATCTGTACCACCTCCCTGTTCTTTCTGCCTGGATTATCTTTCTGGTCCCTTTCCAAACATCGTCCCTGTTCTGCCAGCCTCTGGTTCATCACCCCTTCCATGGTGCCCCACCACAGTGCCCAGAAGTGACCTCCCCACACACACTTGATCTCTGAGTCTTATCTCCAGTTCCAGGCTCTAAGCTACTTCTACACAAAGTACTCTCCACCAATTCCATTCACCCTTCAACTAATTCCCCACAAACACACCTCTAAGGTAGGAGCTGCTATGACCCTTATTTTACAGACATGGACTTGTATCTTAAAGAGGGCTGTTCATTCACTAGAGGTCACCCAGTGACTAAAGATGGAACAGGGACTGTGTCCTGGGCATCGCGCACAGCCCACACTCTTGACCCTGGTGTTATCACTGGCTGAGAGGAGACTTCACGGCTTCCAAGTTACAGACTGCACAGCACCTCAAAATAGGGGTGCTCACTATGTGCTTGTTCAAAAGGTGCTCACTAAAGCATCTGAGGTCCCTGGGGATTAGTAGTAGGCAAGGACTCCAACACTGAGGGGGGAGGGGGGAAGAGCAAACAATAGCTGACAATCTTACTTTAAGAGGGGACATTAGAAACAAAGCAAAGGATGGTAAACACCAGCCCAATTAACTCACAAACAGAGAGTTCCAGTGCCGTTCATGGTAGGGTCTAGTGCCTGCATACACGGGCGTCCTGGAGAGCGTTGTTGTGTGGTAGCATCATGCTGTATGGGATTATCTTAGTGGCAACACTGAGCCCTCACAAAATGGGAGTCAATGATCTGCTTAAAAATCAGAAATAGGTGATCAGTTTGGATGGATACTCCACCCGGTGAGCTTTCTTTCTTCTTAATTTTCTGTGTTTGAATCATTAGCCCTTATTAATATAACTATCTCTAGTCTGCAGAATCACCTATTCCCTGAGGGCAATGGGGACCCAGCCATTTTTCAACATCATAATAATGTTGCAGGGAGCCTCTGTTGTATTTGCTCTCTGTATCTTCTTACTGAGCTGGGAATAGTCGCTCTCTTCTCTGTGGACTCATATGTGCACATTCAATACAAATCAACTAACATTTACTCAATTACTACTGTATGCAGTGTCCTGTGCTGCGGATACTGATGTGGGGCTGATGGTTTTGTTTGCAAACTCCGGAGTTTGCAATGTGGGAGAAGGTTGGATGCTGACAGAACGCAAGAGCTACATGTTTCTTACCATGCTGAAAGATTAGTTTCATCGAAAAGAAAAAGGACATACCATGGAGCAAATAAAAATTAAACAACCCCTTCCACCCCCCCCCCCAAAAAAAAATGTTGAGTTTTCCCAGATATTTTTAGTTCCCTTGATCATGCCTTCCTTATTCTCTGCCATCTCTAAACCTGAGACAGTCAACTTTGATCTCTAACCTCAGCCCAATGCAAACTTGGAGTCTCCTGGTATTCGGTTCAGTTCTTACTAGGTTTGTCCAGGTACTTCCCCTTGCTCCCGGTTGGCCATCCTCTCTTTGGAATCTGGCCTTGGTGCATCCTCATTTCTGGATTGGCTGCTCTGGCCTTGGCTCTAGCAATTTAGGTGACACCCAACCAGGTGAAAAGGAACAACAGCCACCACTGTGAGCAGATATCACCTATCTCTAATTCCATATTCACTTCTTTGGTAAGTATGTAGTGAGCATCTACTCAGTGCCAGGCACTGTGGCATGTGCTGAGCCAGAAAGATAATGATAACCCATGCCCAGGAGGCTTTTGCTGTTGATATGAACAATTGGCAAGACATGACAAATTCTGTGGTCCATTGAACACACACTCCTAAAACTGCCTCTATGTGGTACTCCCTGTGCCAGGTGCCAGGGTTTCTGGATGAATAAGACAAAGTCCTTTCTTCATGCAGCTCACTGCATCACAGTGGCCTGAGGCCTCATTAAGTCTACTCATAAATATTCAGTTCTCCTACTCTTAGCACATGGTAGAACCGTTCTTCCTCACCATCCTGAACTCTGGCAGGGTGATTGGACTCCCCCTTAGCCAATGAAACATGAGTGGAAGTGACATGTGTCATTTCTAGACAAAGCCTTTAAAATGATGGAGCCTATTAGGAAGACCGGGGGAGGCAGGACCTGGGGCAAGTAACTTTCCCTCTCTTTGCTCCTTAATTTCCTAATCACCAAAATGGGCATATTTACCTCAGAAGACTGTTGGGCGGATTAAAAGGTACAGAAGTCACACAATGAGCACTGCATTATTTACAACATCAGGACTCTAGGTCATAAGTAACAACAACAAAAAATCTTAAAATCCCTTAAGCTACAAACCATGGGAATAAATTAGTTTATATAACTGGGAGTCTAGGGGACAGAGGTGACTTTCAGAATGGCTAGGTCAAAGGAAATTATGTCCTTAGGTCTCTCTCTCTCTCTCTCTCTTTCTCTCAACCCAGCTGGACTATTGTTGGCTTCATCCTACAACAAGTGTGTTCCACAGGCAAGACAAGAGCTCTGGGCAGCTCTGAGAAAACATGACTGCACAGCATGAAGGAGGTTTCTCCAACATCTACATCAGGGCTCAAAAGGACAAGACTCTCTGCCTACAGACCAATCTCTGTGCACACATGGGCAGGATCACGATGCCTTAGACATCACTCTAATCCCAAGAAAAAAAAACAGCCTAACCCAGTCGGCTTGGCTCAGTGATTGAGTGTCAACTCATGAACCAGGAGGTCACGGTTCAATTCCTGGTCAGGGCACATGTCCAGGTTGCGGGCTCGATCCCTAGTAGGGGGCATGCAGGAGGCAGACAATCAATGATTCTCTCTCATCATTGATATTTCCATCTCTCTCTCCCTCTCCCTTCCTCTCTGAAATCAGTAAAAATATGTTAAAAAAAAAAAAAAACAGCCAAGAACACAGAGAACATGAAGTGAAGGGAGCAAATTGCTCAGACACTCCAGGGGTTGTGCCAGCTTCCCATGGGCTCCGCTGCCCTGGGCCTATTTTAGATGGTGACGCAAGGCTTCCAACAGCAACTGACTCACTGGCCTTAGTTCTTATTCCATTTCATTAAAAGTGCCAGTGGGTGGCCCACACTCCATGCCCCACCTGAAGGTACAAAGGCAGGGAGGTACCAGGGAACAGGTTCACAAGAACATGTTGGCTCCAGTCTTTTTATAGCACCGAGAGGATGCTGCTCAAGAACATGTGACTCAGTAGCACACACACACATACACACACATACAGAACATGAGGATCTGTAGTACACACACACACAGAACATTATGCTCTGTAGCACACACACACACACACAGAACATGAGGCTCTGTAGCACACACACACACACACACAGAACATGAGGCTCTGTAGCACACACACATACACTAAGAACATGAGGCTCTGTAGCACACACACATACACACACACAGAACATGAGGCTCTGTAGCGCACACACATACACACAGAACATGAGGCTCTGTAGCGCACACACATACACACAGAACATGAGGCTCTGTAGCGCACACACATACACACAGAACATGAGGCTCTGTAGCGCACACACATACACACAGAACATGAGGCTCTGTAGCGCACACACATACACACAGAACATGAGGCTCTGTAGCGCACACACATACACACAGAACATGAGGCTCTGTAGCGCACACACATACACACAGAACATGAGGCTCTGTAGCGCACACACATACACACAGAACATGAGGCTCTGTAGCGCACACACATACACACAGAACATGAGGCTCTGTAGCGCACACACATACACACAGAACATGAGGCTCTGTAGCGCACACACATACACACAGAACATGAGGCTCTGTAGCGCACACACATACACACAGAACATGAGGCTCTGTAGCGCACACACATACACACAGAACATGAGGCTCTGTAGCGCACACACATACACACAGAACATGAGGCTCTGTAGCGCACACACATACACACAGAACATGAGGCTCTGTAGCGCACACACATACACACAGAACATGAGGCTCTGTAGCGCACACACATACACACAGAACATGAGGCTCTGTAGCGCACACACATACACACAGAACATGAGGCTCTGTAGCGCACACACATACACACAGAACATGAGGCTCTGTAGCGCACACACATACACACAGAACATGAGGCTCTGTAGCGCACACACATACACACAGAACATGAGGCTCTGTAGCGCACACACATACACACAGAACATGAGGCTCTGTAGCGCACACACATACACACAGAACATGAGGCTCTGTAGCGCACACACATACACACAGAACATGAGGCTCTGTAGCGCACACACATACACACAGAACATGAGGCTCTGTAGCGCACACACATACACACAGAACATGAGGCTCTGTAGCGCACACACATACACACAGAACATGAGGCTCTGTAGCGCACACACATACACACAGAACATGAGGCTCTGTAGCGCACACACATACACACAGAACATGAGGCTCTGTAGCGCACACACATACACACAGAACATGAGGCTCTGTAGCGCACACACATACACACAGAACATGAGGCTCTGTAGCGCACACACATACACACAGAACATGAGGCTCTGTAGCGCACACACATACACACAGAACATGAGGCTCTGTAGCGCACACACATACACACAGAACATGAGGCTCTGTAGCGCACACACATACACACAGAACATGAGGCTCTGTAGCGCACACACATACACACAGAACATGAGGCTCTGTAGCGCACACACATACACACAGAACATGAGGCTCTGTAGCGCACACACATACACACAGAACATGAGGCTCTGTAGCGCACACACATACACACAGAACATGAGGCTCTGTAGCGCACACACACACCCACAGAACATGAGGCTCTGTAGCACACACACATACACACAAATGGTCACTGCATGAAGCAGGGGCCCATTTGATCAAGCGTGAGGCCGAAGAAAGGACTTGAGTGTGGGAGCCCAGCAGACTTGGATCAAATCTCAGCTCCTACACCAGTCCAGCTGCGTGACCACAAGGAGTCACTTAACCTTTCTGAGCTTCAGTTTCTGCATCTAACAACGGGGATACCAGTACCTTTCCTTCAGGGTTGCTATGAAGATTACTATAAAGAGAACAATGCTGCTAACGCGTACATTAGGATCGGGTCACTGCTTAGGATTCGTGCATGTTAACTCCCATCCTACTAGTCAAGCCTAACTCCCAGCCCCCTCTGAAAATTGTTTCCTTCCACTCAGTCTCCCCAGGGCTTTCCTGGGTGGATGGAGCTGCCCCTCTATAACAGCTCGCTCTACAGCCCGCCCTCAGGTCTCCACTCAGCTGCTAACCTTAGGAAGTCACTTCCTTCAAATGTCATTCTTGCCTTCTGCCCGATGAGAAGGCTTGGGTTCAATCGGGGGCTTCCAACATGTGATTTGGGGCCCACATGCTTTGTTTGTCTGCACAGTTTGTAACATTTGAATGCTGAAACCTTTAGTTTTAGCATATGCTCTACTCCACCAGTGGCCACAGCCCTCACCATTCCCTTATCTCTCCCCAGTCATCCAACTCACATTCCCCTGCCATATGGCTGCTGTGTGTGTGACCCGCAGACTTCTGGAATAAATCACCTCAATGCCTTTTCCAGCCCAGAAGGTTTAGATCCAGCGGTCCTCCTGTCCCAAACAAATCATAGCCATTCCTACCCTCGCGCCCACTCCCACGATGGCCGCTTATCCTAAAATGTCAGATTTTCTCCTCTTCCACTTCTACCCGGATTCTGTGCATCTCCGACAGCTTTTGCCTTCCCCAGACTGATGCGTTCTGTTTCCTGAGAAACTTCTCCGAAGCCAAACCTAAGTCACAGTGTTCAGAGGATGCAAACAGCAAACACTTCAGGAAGCTTCCTCTAATGAACCCTGTCCTGGGCTTATCAATCAGGTCATAGCATCATCCTCCCTGCCTACACTTTGTCCCACCTGCGCACCAGCCACTGCCTTCCCCTGCTGCCCTGCAGGCTCTCCTACCATACACAGCCCTGCGTGCTGTTGTGCCCACTTCACAAATGAGGCCATGGAGTTTCAAGGGCCCAAAGACACACAGCTAGTGACTAGAAGAGCGAAGGCTTGAAATCAGGCTCATTTGAAACCCGAATCACTGATTTTGTTGTTGTTTCAACATGCAATGCAGTCATCCTATCAAAAGTTAAATGATATTGCACATCAAGAGAGAGAACACAAGGCAAACTGAATTTGCTTTCCACCCACAAGCAGCACTGGCTAAACCCTGAGATTTTTTTAAAAAGAAGGAAACAAAGAAAATTCCTCCTCCTTCTCAGCTTGGAGTGGGCATGAGGAAGAAGATTGAATTTATACCGATCTGCAAATATTTTCCTCGTAAGTGTCCGCTTTCACCAGACATAAATTGGACTGAATTGCCTTTACCCACTGGAGCTGGAAAACCCGTCTCTATGAATTGATCTCTTCACTCTGCCATCCTCCTGAATCAATTAGCTGCTCGCCGACAGCGTCCACCTCCCTGGTCATCAGCCACTGGGTCACTAACACCAAGGTTGTTCTCAAAGGTAGACCACTTCTCTATATCACACACTTCTACTTCTGTGCATTTATTCACTGGAGACGCCTTCTCTTTCTGCATCCAGTCATCGCTTCCTGAAACAGTGCTCAGCTCTGCTGTGTCCTCACCTCCTCACCGCTGCTGCCCTGCTCACGGCTCATCATTCCAGGCTTGGATCTTGCTTCCCAGATGCTCCTGCTCCCCACTTGCCCTCCAAGCTGTGCCTGTCCAATCCTCACACTGTAGCCAAAATGGTCTGTCTGTCCAGGGGTAAGATGACAACTGCCCGCCTTTTTCATGGAGGGAGATGTGCATGTCCATTCCCCAGATGGAATAAGAAGTCTCTCTTCTTAATTTGCGGTGGGGAAAGGCTGCAAGCTCCACTTGGGATGAACAATAATGTGTTTGCCTGCTCCTCTTGGCGTGGGGAAAGGTGCAGACAAACCTGAGTAGCTCCCATTTATTCCACACAAACTACATGAACTGGACTTCCCCAAGGTACCTCCTGGCTCCATCACCTACCAGGACTGGAGATCTTTCGTTTGCTCCTTAGATCCTTTCCACCTTCCTCTAGCTGGCTCCATGCCCTGGAAGCTGATCTCCACATTGTACCTGGGATTTGGTTCAGCCAATGCCTTGGAGGAGAGGGAGGACAGGGTAATCATACCCCTCAGCGCCCGCACCCAGTTCACTCCCCACCTGGCCAAGACCACAGCTGCTTTAGGGAAGCCCTCTCCTGGGTCACAGCTACCCCAAGTTCTGGTAACTGCCCCCGCCCTTGCCCCAGAGCCTGGGGTGATTCACTGCCCACCTTCCCAGCCACCCTTTATTAATAGGCCCTGCCTTAACCCTCTTTTGTTACTCCCAGTTGAGTGAGTCGTCTGTTTCCTGCTACAATGACTTCTAGAATGGGGGAGCTGGGGAGATACTGGTCACAGGGTACACACTTGCCGATAGAAGATGAATAACCCTGGAGATCTAATGCATAGCATAGCGAGTACAGTCAACATTGCTGGAGTATACATTTCAGAAGTTGCTAAGAGACTAGATCTTAAATGTTCTCAGCACAAAAAAACAAAAGGACAATTATGTGAGGTGATAGAGGTGTTAGCTATATGGATGTATCAAATCAACACACTGTGTACCTTAAAGTTACACAATGTTAGAGCCACTTATATCCAGATAGATGATGGATAGATAGATACATAGATAATAGATAAATGATAGATAGATAGATAGATAGAATATGATCCTGGGCAAGTCTCAGCCCTTCTGAACTGAGCCTCCTTCCTCTGTCCAAGGAGGGTGATACCAGTGGATGATGAAAAGAGGGATGAACTGCTTGGCTATTGTGAGAATTACGTGAGGTGAAGCACTTAAATGATGTCTGGCTTCTGGAAAGCACCCCAAAATACTAGTTGTTCTTCATATTATCAAATGGTCAATGATAGAGTGTTCCCTCAATTTTATAAGCAAAGACACTAATTCTAATAGAAGCCAAGTGACAGGCAAAGTCACCCTGCTCCTAGCAGGGCCAGAATCCAAATCCAGGGCTCTCTGACTCCAGAAACTGAATGTTACCCAATGCAGTCAAGCTTTGAATGGGAAGCGTGGAGACGCCCCCCTGAGATGCTAAGATGGGACCTGCCTCCCCTGATGCCTCAGCCTGAAAGGAAACCTGTGCTCTCTCCGAGGACCCACAATGCACCTGGATAATCGCACTGTGGATGGTGAGCTGGGGAGCAGGGCCTCCTTGACCCCTGCAGGCAATCAGCTTAGCCCATGAAGCGTGAGATTTAATTACCCTTATCTAAGCTTAAATAACTGTAAATGTTATTGTTGGTCACACAAATTATCTCGCCCTTTGAAAACACCCAGCCATTTCCCTGACTCTGTGCTTTCCACAGACAGGGAAACAATAACAGTTTTGTCACAGCAGCCCACAGCCATTTGAACCCCTGTGTTGTGCAGGCTGTGTGTGTGACATTTTGAAGGACCCAATATGCTGTCCTCCAAATTCCTGTTTGTCAGCTACTGGCAAAGAAAGGCAGTTGGCTTAGTGACTGCCACCAGGTGAACAGAAGAGAAGAGAGCTGACATGCATAATTTACCACTTGGTGGCTGGGAGATGCTGGGAGAGAGAGAAGTAAAGAGAGGGAGGGAAGAGCTTGAAAACCACTGATCTAATCCACTTTATGGTTAGAGAGCCTAAGACCTAAGCATTGAATAGGACTGGGCCAACGTCTTAGGAAAGTTAGCATAGCTGAGTTGAACATGGTTCCCCTAATTCCCAGCTCCACTTAAAGTTCTTTTCATAATACCCAATTTCTCTGTCCACAACACAATTCAAGAATAAGTGGAATGGACACATATGTAATACCCTTTGTAATAAAAAATAAAATTTGAAAAAAAAAAAAAGAATAAGTGGAGTCCTAGCTGGTTTGGCTCAGTGGATAGAGCTTCGGGTTTGATTCTAGGTCAAGGGTACATGCCTGGGTTTGGGGTTCGATCCCCAGTAGGGGGTGTGCAAGAGGCAGCCAATCAATGATTCTCTCTCATCATTGATGTTTCTTTCTCTCTCTCTACCTTCCTCTCTGAAATCAACAAAAATATATTTTTTTAAAATATAAAAATAAAAGAATAAGCGGAGAGAGGGAACTCAGACTCCTTTGGCAAGGAGAACCATTCAGGGTCTAAATCCGAAGGAGAATGTTTAAGTTGAGAACACCAGTAGATGTTGCTCCAGGGAAACCCAAGCCAGAATGGTAGCATCCAATCTGTAGGAAGGTCCAGCCAAGATATAAACAGGCATCCTGTGACGTGTGTGCAGATCTCAGAAGGCCAGCGTGTAAATCCCCAGCTGTGTAGACAGAGCCCGTCCCCTCGGGCAGGCCCTCCTCTGGGCCTTTTTTATGGGCCTGCTGCAAATTGACTTGGAGCATCTGCTTCCTGACACTCCTGGGTTCCCACGGGCCTTTTCACTGGCTTGAGTGTCAGTTTCTGCTCAGACCAGACTCTTCCAGAGGTTTATGGCACATCTGGCATCTACTTAAAAGGACGGTTCTGTCCCCTCTGGACAGATGCTTCTTCCTCTCAAGGTTCAGGCACTCCTTTCTTATTTATACAATAACTCATTCTCCCTCTTAATCAACACATTTTGTTCTGGGTACCAAACACCATGCTGAACCCTGGGGAACACTGACAGGTGACAATTCTCAACCCAGAGAAGCTACTGTTCCATTCAGCAGCTGAGGTCGGGGGGGGGGGGGGGGGGGGGGGCAGTCCCTCAAGGAGAGGTGGCTTCTCTCCTTGGCTCTAAGGTAGTTCTGAGAGCAACATCCTGAAGGTCACAAGGCACATTTGTTATGAAGAAAGCTCCTCCATCACATTTAATTGCCAAAAGAGGAAGGCCAGTCAGCGATCCTGCAGGGTCACTGCATTGTACAGGAGGGTGCCGCTCAAAGAGGGCTGAGCCTTCCCAAGGCTTCATGGTCATCAGAGCCCAAGCCTTCCAGTAGGTAAGAGATCGCTGCAGCACTAATATATGCAATTGCTTAGGACTCATCTCTGAGAGGCAGTCCTCTTTTGGATGCTTAGACACAGCAAGCTCGTTCTCACCTCGAGCCTGGAACACTCACACTCACCCACCCACCAGCCCCAGCACACACTCCACCCCATTCTTTTCTTGGCTACTTCTCCCTGCCTCAGGTCTCAGCCGAAATGTCACTTCCTCAAAGATGTTCTTCAAAAGACCCACATCTAAGTTTTTCCCCATGTAATTTTCTTTCATAGCACCCTGTACTTTTACCTCATGATGCTGATCAAAATTTGAATTTTTTAATACAGGGATAGAGTTTTTCAATGCATGACTCTGCCACACACCAGAAAATCATTTGTTGTCTGAATGGGTGAGCAAGTGGTATAATCCAAGGGATACCTTGGATTCTCAATAACATAGGGAAGGTGGAGGTTGTTCTAGTAGCTGTATTTTAAGAGATTTTATTGATATCAGAATGAGTGTCCGACATTAATCTCAAAAGAGTACATTTTGGTCAATTCATGTGTAAATCAAAATCACAATAGCATCAACTACAAAAGTCTTTTACTCATTTCAATATTGCAGAATGCTTTGTTGATCAACAATCCGACCCATCTCCACAAAAACCCACTGGGAGTGGGCATGTCATTGCAGGACGCAGGAAGAAAAGGCTTCCTAGAGCAGCCATGGCACCATTCCCAGGTGTTTGTCCTCAGCGGTTCCATCCAGGCACTGGTCTTTTCTTGGTGGCTCTTTGCATCTGGGGGCATGTACTACTCCTCCACGAGCCCTGGGAAACAGTCTAGATAGATCGGAGCCTTCCAGAAGGATTGGACCTCCTGGTCCTCCTGTGACCAGTACATGTCAATGAGGGATAAGTCAGAAGTTTAAGATAAAAGGAGGTCCAGGTCATTACCCAATCCTGTGAAAAGTCCCTCAATAGGGATGATGATGATAATGCCAGAATATTGTCCAT
Organism: Myotis davidii; assembly: GCF_000327345.1. Lineage (NCBI taxonomy): Eukaryota > Metazoa > Chordata > Mammalia > Chiroptera > Vespertilionidae > Myotis > Myotis davidii. Next base: position 847,068 of record NW_006298351.1, read on the forward strand.
AGTTATGTGATGATCCTATTTCCTGATGAAAGAATGAGGATTCAGAAAGGGGAAGTGATGCAGCTGGGGAGACTTGGAACTGAGGTTAGAATCCAGCTTCACCTAATCCCAAGACACCTTCATTCATTTATGCCACAAACAGGTATTCATTCTGTACTTACTGCATAACTAGAACACTATTCTAGGCATTACCTAGAGCAGAAGATAGAAATTTATGTCTTCACTGAGGTCATCTCCTGGGACTAGTGACAGAGCCCATGACCTATATGCTCCCATGTTACTAAAAAGTGATTCAGAGAGAGAGAGAACTGAAGTACCTGGGTTCAGTTTTATTTTATTTCATTAATTTATTTTTAAATCCTCACTTGAGGACATGCTTAGAGAGAGGCAGAGAGAGAGAAACATGTATCTCTTGCCTTCCCTATGGGCCCCAACTGAGGATCAACCCCGCAACCCAGGTGTATGCCCTGACTGGGAATTGAACCCACAACCTTTCCGTGCATGGGATGAACTGAGCCACACTAGTCAGGCCTGAGTTCAATTTTAAATTTCCGGCCTACCCACCACCCTGAAGCTCCCATCTCTAAGGTGGGGCATACATGCTGAAAGCAGGAGGATTTAGCCACAGCATTTTAGACACAGGACCCCTGGTAGGATCCCATTATTATATCATGTTGGGCCATGTGCAGCCACAGTCAGCGGGGCCAGGCTTTCTCAACTTTTGAGGTAGTCTAGCAGTGGTCGGCAAACTGCAGCTTGGCAAACTGCGGCTCGTGAGCCACATGTGGCTCTTTGGCCCCTTGAGTGTGGCTCTTCCACAAAATACCACATGCGGGCGCGCACATACAGTGCAATTGAACCTTCGTGGCCCATGCACAGCAGTCAGTATTTTGTGGAAGAGCCACACTCAAGGGGCCAAAGAGCTGCATGTGGCTCGCGAGCCGCGGTTTGCCAACCACGGGCTAGGGGAGAGGTATTGCCTTTTAGGGGTGTCCAGAGATGTGCCAGGGTCTGTGTGTTCTTTAGAACGCTCCCCTATCCTTTGTATGTGCTCTCTCAGACCAGAAATGCCGGACTCCTGCGGCCCAGGCCAGACCTGCCACCTGCCTGGGACTCACAGCCTGCATGGCCCTGCTTGGCCCTTCAGCAGTGCGGGGACTATTGCAGTCTGACCTCCTCTGGGACTTCAGCAGGTAAAGCTCCTCGCTGAACCTGAGTCTGCATCTGTAACATGAGCAAGCCCGGCTTCTGGTTCATTTAGTGCCCTCCCAGCCCTCAGAGTCTAAAATCACGCACAGGAGCCCCCACAGGCAGCCTGGGCAGCCTGAGCAGATTTGATTGAGTTTCCTGCCCGACCTCCTCCCCCTGCTCCCTGAGTCCCTCTGTACACCCTCCCTTCTTCCCTCCCTCCCTGCCCATCCCCTCAATTCAGGGCTCCCATATGCCATATGCAGCTTTGTTTATACTGAGAACCCATCCTAAGGCAGCAGTTTTAACCCTCTCCGCTCTCATGCTGCCTATTTTTACCCGAAGTGCAGCTGGCTGCCTGGATAGCAGGCACCAACAGCCCCAGCTCTGCCCAGCAAGAACCCCCTCCCCGGTGTGTCCCCAATGTGGGCTCTGTAGTCAGAGGCCCCCTCCTCCCAGGGTTTCCTACAGTTGGTAGAGGGAATTTTGTGCCAAGAGAGGGGTTGAGGGGAGAAGAAGAAAGAAGTAAGGAAGAGAAAGAGAGACAGAGAGAGACACACGAAGAAAGGGAGGGAGGGAGGGAAGGAGGGAGGGAAGGAGGGAGGGAGGGAAGGAGAGAGGGAGGGGAGAAAGGGAGGAAGATGTCATGACTGACCACCATGCCCTGTGCTCTGTATTTTAAATATAATTTATTCTTTTATTTATTGAACTAACATTTATGAGATTTTATGGTATGATAGGCACTAGAGATGCCATGCTGATAAAAGTAGAAACATCCGCCGAACTGGTTTGGCTCAGTGGATAGAGCGTCGGCCTGCAGACTCAAGGATCCCGGGTTTGATTCCGGTCAAGGGCATATACCTTGGTTGTGGGCGCATCCCCAGTCGGGGGGCGTGCAGGAGGCAGCTGATCGATCTCTCTCATCGATGTTTTTGACTTTCTATCCCTCTCCCTTCTTCTCTGTAAAAAAATCAATAAAATATATATTTTTTAAAAAAAGTAGAAACATCCCTGTCCTCATTGTGCAGGAGACCCAATAACATAAGGTAATCCTCACAACTAACTTAGGAAGTTTAATATTTACAGACAGGAGAACTGAGGCTCAGAGGTTAAGGGGCACCTGCCCTTTATACCGCACTATACCATGTTCCTCTTCTTTCACTTTCGTCTTCGTGTAAAATATATAATGCTTCTGAGAATCCAAAGCAATGGGTTTTCCATTCCTTTCCATTCATGATGCAATGTAGTTTCCTAGCTGTGGGAACAGCGTGCTACAACGATCTCAAGGACAGTTGCTGGAGAAAGTAATGAAATCACCCCTCAACTTAGACTATCAATTTAGATTTTTTAAAATGAAACCATAGTCTTCAGATTTTGTTTAGATAGAGGAAGGATTTCTAAATTCTTAAAGCTCCCATGAGATGTCAAGAACTTAGCCAGGCCAAACTTAACATCAAGTTATATTCTATGTCATGAGTTTAAAAACTTGGGATATGAAGTAATTCAAATTTCTACCAGACTGGGGGAGGGAGGGGAAAGTGTTTGCCATGGGGCAGAGATTTGGAAGGGATATAACAAAGGTGGAGAGGACGCCTGGGTGCTTGCGAAGAGAATCAGAGTCCCACCCACCGCCAGGGCCCAAAGAAGGGTCAATGAGAGGGCAGAACAGTAAAATCCGCATTAGAACCCAGACATGGGGACTTCCTCACAGAACGCACCGAGGTGCGAGGGGGCAGGAACCAGCCCTGGCAGTGAGTGTCACTGACTCCCCATGGCCTACATGCGAGGACCCCTCACACACCAGCTCCAAGGTCAACAGCCAAAGCCATCCCAGACCCTGAGCTCCCCAGGGACCTGCTCATAGCACTGGGGATTGGGCAAGGTCAGAGGCCAGTGCCCAGAAACAAGTGGAGCAAGACTCCTGACCCAGCAAGACCAGGGGCCAGCTGGTGGGTCCAAGTCCTCTCTGTCACCCCAAGTGTGGCCCAGCCTTTCCCCGCACCTTGCCGCTGTCTTGGGAAAGAGATGGGAAGGGAGAGAAACACTGGGGAACTGAGCATGCACCTGAGAGAAGCTGGGTTTCAGGCTGGGAGACCCTGTATTCACCCCCCGCCCCTTTTTCTCTCTTTCTTTCTTTTCTTTTTTTTTTTTTTTTTTATTTTTTTTTTTTTTTTTGCTAAATTTTAATGCTTTCCCATCCCTTCCCAATCAGGTTGGAGGCTAGCGTGATGTGAAATTTAAGGAGCAATTCATGAGACACTCTTTGGATTTTTACTTTTAAACAACATTTGAGTCTTGTCTGGTAAATTTATTCACCCGGGATATTTGTTTTGATTCTCTAAACACCCCTGAGGGGAGGGAGGTGAAGTCAGACATAAACATCCAGAGTTGGGCTCTCTGCCTGTTGGCTCCCAGCTCCTCTCAGCTCCCGCTGCCTTTGTATCCTCTGTGTTTACTCCAAGAAAGCCCGAGTGGGAAGCCACCTGAGAGCCTTCATCGATCCTCCGCACACCCTGCCATGTTTTCGAGGTGAAGTGCACACTGGGGAGTGCCCTGCCCATGTGACGAGGCTGAAAGTGGGCATTCTTGGAGGTTGCCCGGGTTCCCTGGCTCTGAGCCCAGCACTGTCAGCCAGAGCAGAGGGCGCTGCCTGTGTCCATCTCAGGTTCCCTCACACTTGCCACACTTCCTTTCTGTTTATCTCCTTTATTTGGGTGCAGACTTGTTTTTCTGACTAGGTGACTGCGAAGGGACCCTCTATGACCTACATGAAACCATCTGTGGCTCATACTCAGTCTCCTCGACTGTCCTTGAATCACCCCATTTAAGGTGAGCAAACACTTTGCTTGGTTTGCTTAAGCATCTGACTTCCAGGGACAGAATTAAACTTGAAGGGTGAGGTGAGTGTCATTTTGATGAAGTTGTTGTCCCAGCCCTTCCCGGTGCCCTTTCTGACACAGCCTGTAAGTGACGTCTCTGTCCAATGAACCGCTGCACCACCCCCACCACCTACCTTGGGATGCTTGGCGAGGTTACCCTGTCCCTAAAAAAGCTTGCCTCGGTTCTCTGCCAAGCTCCAACATTCCAGGAATAAGCAAACTTTACAATTCCAGAGTCTTTTTGATCATTCGACCAAGGCTTTAAACGTTTTGGTAAGCAGGACGGGGAGAAAGAGCAATTAGCTACCTCGAACGAAACAACTCTCTGGGCCAGTATAAGGTGGCAGTCGTGTGGCATGAAGGTCAAGGCTTACGGTTAGATTCAGATACCCATTCATATGAAACCACTGGGCTAATGACAAAATCACTCTCATCTATTTCCTTTCAACGGATCTCGGAGGAGCTTCACCATATTCAGTCGGGTAGCCTAGTTTGAGTTGTCATATGTACCTGAGAATTAAGAACTCTCTTCTTTATTAAACTATAATTGAGATTTTGGTTCTTTCCAACTGCTTCTTCTTAGTGTTTCTAAACGTACGAAACTTCCACGGAACTTGCTCTGCAAAAGCATGGTGGAGTGGTTCAGGCAGGAGCTCAGATCTGGATTCTTGTCATAGTGCTTCCTACCTTGCTCAGTGACTCCAGCTAAGTAATTAGTCTCACCAAGACTCCCTCATTCAGAAAATAAAGACACTACTGTAGGTCAGATTGCCCTCATTGGGCTTTGAATGATAGTATGAAATCATTCAATCAACCTATCAATGAAAAGATATACTGAATACCTACAATGCACAGGCCCTTTGGGGATACAGAAAGGCATCATTCATATGTTCAATCAATGAATATTAATAGCACATTTTCTAAATCCCAAGGGCCAAGCCAAGCTCTTGGGATACAGCGAAGAAATCAAGACAGACCTGGTGCCTGTGCTCATTGAGTTTATATTCCAGCGAAGGAACTTAACAACTAACAAGAGAACTAATGCCGTAAATACTGAAAATAACTGTGCCTGCTCAGATCCTATGAGAGAAGCATAGCATTGTGACAGAGAACACCGGGTTGAGGAAGATGACATGATTTAGTGTGGGGAGTCTGGGGAGGCTCTACAAGGAGGTGACATTTAAACTGAAACTTAAACGATGCAAAGATGCTGTCCATGAGAAGAATGGGGAATGCTTGGGGGAAAGTGTTTTCCGCAACACGAACAGTAAGTGCCTGCAATGTTGTGATTTATAAGAAATACAAAAATATTCAGATGACCGATATTTATCAGATATATTTGGTCTTCATCACTTCTGGCTCAAAGCTCTCTAATCCCTTGGAGTTTCAGAGTGACCAAAGGGTCTTTTATTATGTTATTGAAGTGATTTTTGGATACCATCCAAGGGTGGGGGCTGGTAGCTATTAGGAGCCAACCATGTGGTTAGGAAATTGGAACTTTTAGTCCCACCCTCTGGTTTCAGGGAGGGGCTTGAGGTTGAATCAGTTACCATTGGCCAATGACTTAGTCAATCATGACTCCATAAAAACCCAACAGGACAACTAGTCAGGCTTTTTCCTCAAAGACCTTCCATGCTGGGGAACCAAAATACGTTCATGTGCCATCATGTCAGGCCCCAAGCTCCACAGCACAGTGGCTCCTTCACTTGGGACCTCGCCCTGTGTGTCTCTTCATCTGGCTATTGATTTGTATTAATCAGTAATCTCGTGAGGAAACAGGTTTTCTTAAGTTTTGTGAGCTATTCTGGCAAATTAATCAAACCCAAGCAAGGGATCGTGGGGACCCCTAATTTGTAGCTGGTGGGTCAGAAGCACAGGTAACAACCTGGGCTTGCAATTGGCCTGTGAAGTGGAGGGCGGTCTTGTGGGACTGAGACCCTATACCTGTGGAATCTGATCCTGTCTCTAGGTCGATGGTGCCAGGATTGAATTCTCAAACACCCTCTAGCGTCCAAAAATTGCTCGTTGGTGTGGGGAAGCCTTGCACATGTTGGAACTGGGCCCGGGGAAACCTTTTCAGTGCCAAATTCTCAAGACAAGATATAGCAGGGAACATTCCAGGAACTGTCAAAAGGGCAATGTGCTTGGAGCTTACAGAGCAAGTTAGAGAGTGATTTGAGCACAAATCTCATCCTTAAGATGTTGAGCATCTCGTAGACAAGATAAGATGTATATTAGCAAAGATAATTTAAGGTAAAATCCTTAAAAAGGACTAACTTCTATGACAGAAGAACAGATGGGGAGCTGTATGTCCAGGCAAGTGGCAAGACTCAGTGGAGGCCAATGGGGCTGAATTGAATCTAAGAGGGTTACTCTAACAATTAGCTTTTGTACATAACAAACCACCCCGTAACTTAGTGATTTAAAACAATAGGTATTTATCTCACAAGCCTGAGGGTTGTGGGTTTATGCTGGTTCCAGTTGGGCAGTTCCTTTAGTCTTGGCTTGGCTGTCTCCAGAGAGCTGGAGACCCTCTGCTCTCCTGAATCTCAGCCTCAATGTGTCTCTCATATCTTTCTAGCATATTCTTAAGTCAAGGCCATAGTGTAAGCACAAGAAATCCAATTATGCAAGAGACTAAGGTTTCCTGAGGCCTAAGCTCAGACTCAGTGCATAGTTGTATTCTATTGCCTGAAATAAGGCCCAGAGTCATAGAGTGGAAGTGACAAAGTTACAGGATAAAAGGACATGGATTCAAAGAGGCCATTAACTGGTGTTATCAGTGTAATCGATACACCACAGTCGCTTAACTAGAGAAGTCTAAAGCACTGTAATAGGAGGGAGAATTCAAATGGTGGGTGATAGGGGACAAGATTGTAGTCAAGGAGACAAAAATGTATTAAATTTGAAGACTGCAATACAGAGAAAAACGGGAGACTCAGCAACAGAAGCAGAAGCCAGGAGGAATAAGTGGATGCAGCTTGAGGAATGGGTAAGACAAGGAAACTAACTTTATGCAGATCCACAGAGAGAATGCTGTTGCTGCCTTTGTATAACAGTGCCTGGTGTGGCACTATATGCAGCCTGTTCCACATTTTATCTCAAGGTCTCTGGTTGCAACCCCACTCCTGGTGCCATTTTCACATTGTAGAAAGGCTATGGTCTGGGAGGGAAAAACTCATGGAGGGGCTGTTATTTTTTTTTCAGTTAGACCTTGATAGATGAATAGATTTTATGTATAAAATCCACTTGAGGCACTATGGTAGGATGTTAACATTATACTTATTCTTAGACACAGAATTAACTAAAATCATTGTGACCAAAGTAAATAGAACTTGTAGGTGCCCCAATTAATTTTTTTTTTTTATCTCAGTGACTTTCAACTTTATTTTATAGCAGAGCCCTTTTATAAAAAGAAAATTTTATAGATCCCTAATATGGAAAGCAGACAAAAGCATATCTTAACAATATGCATTTATTTCTTAAATTCCTCTTAATAATACTTAAGAACCTGTTATTAAAAACAATAAAGTTATTCTGAGAAAATAGTAACTCAAGAGTTATGGATAAGAATAACAACCTTAGGATAGCTTGAGTATATTTTCTTTGAGTTGTGCAGTATTGAGAAAAATCTTCTTTCATACAGATAAAAGGTGATATTTGTTTATCAAGTTCTACATGAGTGAAAAAAGTACCACCCTGGGCTTAAAACAAAATCCCACTACAGGATACAAGGCTAAAGTCTTCTGATTCATGACACATTCACCTTTTAAAGATAGGTATATGCACATACACACACAAAGTAAGTTAACTCTTTGGTAACCATTGTTGTGCATAAGTTGCTTCTATGATGTAATGAAGTGTGTACTGTACTTTTATATAGTTTTTCAAGTAAGTTTTTTAAGTTAACTTTTACACTTGAGTAGTCACAATTGCTCTTCTCCAAAAGCACTCACTGTCCCCTGGAACACAGAACTCCGCCGAGAGGATAGAGAAGGTGGAAATGTAGCCATCCTGTGGGCCATGGGAAAGAAAGTGAAGGACGAACATGGACTTTGGGATCATATTTGTGTTCACGTTCCACCTGTGTCCCTTATTAGCAATGTGATTTTGGGCCTTCTCTTTGATCCTCACTGCCCCCTCTATTAGTATTCCAACCCTCCTTTCATTCAATTGGTAGGGATCCTTAATAAATGTTACTTCTTTTTTTCACAATCCCATTCAATCTCTTCTTCTATCAGGAGTAAAAGAGAGATCAGATCTTTGATTTGCTCAAATGTTTCTCTAGATGCCCCCATGTTCTGATAGCATCAGCCTGTCAGGGTGCATCTACGATGTTTATAATTCAGGTAGCAAATTGATTTTTGAAAGCACTCGGGCCTGCTCTGTCCATGTCGGATAAGCTCCAAGCATTAATTATGCACCAATATCGACGTTTTTGTCTGACAAGGTCTAATGTCACCATATTCAAATTTGGTTGCTTTCTTGTTAGAAAACCCTTCAAAATGTAGCCTTGGAAAAGACAGCAGGTGTCACCTACAATATTTGAGATGTCCCAGAACTGAAGTCTTCAATTAGAATTAAAGACAATGCCTGTCCTTGGCCAGGGTCCTGACAAGAAGGAGCTGGGAGGATTCATGAAAGCAGGTTGAGGTGTGGCCTCATCAAGCAGCGTGGACGAAGGCGGTCAAACATGGTACACTATACATGATGGCGATGTGAACAGTTTGAATGCATTTAGGTTTGCAATATACACAAGTCAGGGGGTACAGTTTGTATTTGGAAGCCTATTCAATTGCCAATTCATATGCTCAACCATAAATATCCCGCTAGATCTAATTGATTTCAGAGAATCATTAGAAGAATTGGGATCAACTTATTTTTCAGGGAGAGTTATACTCATATCAATGCCAGGGCCTCTGACTTGAACTGAGCCAATAAACCAGTGGCAATCTCATTCAAATGTTCTTATTGGATCCGTTTAATTTATCCAACAAATAATCTCTGTGCTCTGCCGATACGCCAGGCAATATTCTGGGCTTTGGGAACTCACAGGGCACAGGCAGGCAAGCTCCTGTGCGGCATTTTTTTCCAATGAAGCATAGTTTAGACATTCTCATTTCTAAGACTTTACTAAGAGGACTTTACAAGGCAGAGAGAGGCAGCTGAATAAATCTCTTCTGTGAGTTCAGGATTTTTATTAAAATAGAGGAGTTTGCTAATTCCATCTCAAGCAACTCCAAAGAAACGTACTCAAGCATTCTGAATATAATTAATGTTTCACTCATATTGAGCTATACTATGTTTTCACGATGTCAGGGAAATTGTAGGAGGGCTCTTACAGGGGATAATTATTCTACTCGCTCTGCATTTTCTGAAGGGGAATTGGGTCAGAGATGATTGCTAGTGCCTCTTTGTCCACTGCAGTAAAAAGGAAAGGCCACTCACTTCTGGTAATGAATAGTTAATATAAGTGGTTTATAGGTATCTGAAAAATGGGAAAGAGATTTTTTTGCATACCCTGAGATATTTTCTTCTTTATTGTTTTCTTTCTATTTTTCTTTTTCTTTCAAAAACATTTTGCATCTGTGCCTTGTCCCAGCTACTCTATGAGACTGGTAGAATATAGACAAAGGAAATATGGCCTTCACATTCATGAAATTCATAATGTAATTTTAAAAATAAAAATATGAGTGAAATCAATTCAGTGTAGGACTTACACTTGATTCCTCCTGGAATTCATAGGATGCTCACATTCTAAGGGAAGGAGTGATGAGCCAGATAGCCAAAGATTTATTTTTGAGTCTTTTCTATGTCACTTGAGGAGGACACTAAACATTTCTCTATTTTAGTTTCCTCATCTGAAGGAAAGGCTATCAAAGGACTGGTTGTGAAAATTATTCAAATGCTTGAGGTGAAATGTGATAAGAGCAGCAAGGCCCCAAATAAAACAGATAGACCGAGATGGTTATAATTCATGGTAATTCCTATGAGCCTTCTACTTTGAGAACTGCGAGTAATGGTGATAGTAATAACAGGTAACATTCATTCCAGGCAGTTGTCAAAGGAATGTATAGACCCTAACCAATGTAATATTCAGATTAGTTCTGTGGGGTAGGTATTATTCTCACTTCTATTTTTAAGCTGAGGGTACTAATGTACAGATATGTTGAATGATTTTTCTAAAGCCATTTAGTAAGTGGTAGAGACCATATCTGAACTGAAAGTCTGACTCCAGAGGTCTACCCAACATATTCAATACCTCCAGCGTTCCAAGTACTGCACTGGCTGTTTGAGGGACTATAAAGATTAATTAAAGATGAATAAACTGTAGTCCTCATCTCCAAGTGTGGGCAGTCTAGTGGGAGAAATGACTAGGCAACCAATTACCTAATGGCACAAGGACATGAGGTAAATGGATTGAGTTGACAATTCTGTGGGTAGAAAGGAGCAAGTCAGTACGTGGTCGTCTAGAGCAGCATGTTAAGTGAACTTCTGGAGCTGGGGAGTGCATTTTAGGAAAGTCTCATGCTGTGGGGAGATTGAATGGTAAAGGACCGGAGAAGCTGGAGATCAGGAGTGCAGTTAGGAAACCATGGTGTCAGATGAGGGAGAGCAATCAGCCTGATGAAGACGTTCAAAGTGGAGTTCATCCAATTCCTAGTTTTGTCCAAATTCTAAGAATGATGGGGAGATCCAGACACAAGGACCATTTTGAAAGGGAAAAGAATACCCAAAGTATTAGCATAAAGGTTCTCCATGAGGAGGATTCCAGAATGGCAGCAGTGTAAGTGGATGCAACACTGACATGCTCCCAGGACCAAACCAGAATTACAACTAAAATTAAAAAAAAAATAAATCCTAAATAATCTACTGAAGGGTACTAGCTGGAGAAAACCCTGATAACCAAAGACAGAAAGTGGAGACCACATAGACAATGGTAGGCAAGGTGGAGGCACGAAGGATCAGCCAGGCTCCCACAGATAGCAGCTGAAGTCCCGAAGGGATATCTCAGCTGTGCGGGTTCCCATGGAGAACTCTGGGGTCTAATCCCCAACCTGGGCCCCCAAGCAGAGAGCACCAGAAGGAGAAAGGTGCCCCTTAACATCTGGCTGTGAAAAGCACCAGGGTTGCTATCTGCCAGGGAGACAGCTGGAAATGCAGGCATTCTCTTAAAGAGCCAATGCACAAAATTTAGTGTGCAGCCACTCACCTGGGGCTCCGGCAGAGGGAGGGCAGAGTGGACTGGAGCTGTGTGACTAGAAGCCAGGATTGGGGCTCTGGAGTTAGAGTTCAGAAGGCAGACACCCCGGGTTCCTGTGCTGAGTCATTCCCTCATATTGCAGAGGACATCTTTCTCCAGAAGAACCTTACCATCCAGGCATCTTTTGCCTTGGGGGGTGGGGGTGGGGAGAGGGGAAGCAATCACCTACCCTATTGTAAAACCTCTTGCCCCACCCTGTGGAGTTTCTGAGGCCCAATAAGAGACTGAGAATAATAATTCGCCTCCAGGCAGAAGCAACTGCCCCACCCTGTTGGAAAACCTCTCACCCCACCTGTGGGTGATAGCCTGAGGCTACTCAAGACAATACAATCAGTTTGCAGACAGAGGGAGGTCTCTAGAGGCGTTGAGTCTTTGTCTAATCTAATTAGTCTGAACAGCAATGTACACTGCCCAGCGCTAGAGATTGGGAGGCATAGCAGATCTACTTAATACATAGTCACAAACCCGAACAGGCAGCAGTAAAAAGGAAGGATCTCTTACCCTTTGAGACAACCTGGAGGGACCTGGAGAGTATTATGCTAGGAGAAATAAGCCAGTCAGAGAAAGACAAGTATCACATGATCTCACTCATATGTGGAATCTAATGAGCAAAATAAACTCTTGAACAAAATAGATCCAGAGATAGCGAAGTATGGAACGGTCTATGGAATCTCTGAGCGAAGGCGTGGGCGGGAAGAAATCAAACAAAGAACCTGTATGCATACATGCATAAAATATGGGCACAGACAAAAGGGTGGTGGAGGCCTGGCAGGGAGGGGTTGGGGCAGGCAATAAGGGCTCAATGGGAGAAAAAAGGAGACATATGTAATACTTTCAACAATAACGATTTTTAAAAAATAAATAAAGGTTCTCCATAGGAAATAATAACATTGAATGTCAGAGCCTCTGCTATAGCCTCCTATACCCTCCTATAGCTACTCAGCACAAGAGGAGTGGCTATCTGATACCTCAGAGCCCAGGACACTACTTGGACCACATTTTATGAAGGAGGGAGGGTATGAGTCCCAAAACAGGCCTCGTGTTCTACACATCACCCAGAAAACTCTATAAGCTGAAGCAGTGTGGCTCTCAAGTCCTGGCCATTTCTCTCTCTCTCTCTCTCTCTCTCTCTCTCTCTCTCTCTCTCTCTCTCTCTTCCTCCCTCCCTCCTCAGCCTGCTGGCCTCAAGAGGCATGTTCAGTGCAGGTGGAGTAGAGAGATAGGGAGCTCTGTATGGGCTTCCAGCCTAAGCCATGTGCTGGAATCTAACTTTTCTTAGAAACCCTTTCCTTGAGAGAGCAGGCTCTTGCAGAGTTATTAATAAAGTCTTTTCTTTTTCCATGCCTAGAACTCAAAAAGACAAAAGACAACACATGTTAACAAGGATGTGGAAAAAAGGGAACCCTCGTAAACTGTTGGTGGCAATGGAATGTAAACTGGTACAGCCATTATGGAAAACAGTATGGAGATAACTCGAAAAATTAAAAATAGAACTACCATATGATCTAGAAATCCCACTTTGCATCTGTAACCAAAGGAAATGAAATCAGTGTCTTGAAGGAATTTCTGCACTCCCTTGTTCGCTGCAGCATTATTCATGTCAGACGCACAGAAGCAGAGAGTAGAATTGTGGTTTCCAGGGGCCAATGGGAGGTCCATATGGGGAGATGTTGGTCAAAGAGTGCAAAGTTTCACTTATGCTGGATGAAGAATTTCTGGAGATCTAATGTACAGCATGGTGACTGCAGTTAATAATACTCTTTTATACTTCAAATTTGCAGAGAGGGTACATCTTAAGGGTTCTCACCAGAAAACAAACAAACAAAAAGGAGATTATAACTATGGGAGGTGATGGGTACTTTAATTAGCTTAATTGTAGTGATCATTTATACACACACACACACACACACACACACATTGTTGCCAATTATAACTCAATAAAGTTGAAAATTTGGGGGAAGGTCAAGGGGGGTAAAAGGAGACATATGTATTACTCTTTGTAATACTTTAAGCAATAAAACAAAATTTAAAAAAACACATAAAATAATATACCTAAAACAGTGACAGATTATAGAAGAGGCTCAAAATCATTGGGTCCCTTCATCCTTTTCTTTAGCACAACATGTGCTCAATAAATCCTCACAGAATTTAACTGAATGGTGACTCCACTTATAATGAAAGATATATATTTTGCTATGACTAACTACATGGGTAGTCTAATAAAATCACTTAGATCTGAGTCTCTACTCCTCCACTAGTAACAAGAGTAAACCAGCAAGTGTTTTAACTACTCTGAAGTTCCTGGCATATGTAATGGATATAACAGTATCTACCTCATGGGCCTATTATAAAGAGAAAAATCATGTAAAGTGGGTAGTAAGGTATCAGACACACACAGTTGATATCTGTGTAGGGACTGTGGGGGTTGTTCTCTTCCTCCTCCTTTTGTTTGGATGGTTGCCTTTGAGAGCTATCGAATGGCCATGCAATCCAATCTAATAGTCCCATCCCACATCATTGACACACCTGCCAATGCCAGAAGTATCCTACAGTATCAGAGGGCGTGAGAGAATTTGCACACTGTCTGCATTTTCTAGGCAATTGTCTTCTATCTCTGCTGTTGCCTTGGCCATCAGTAATCAGCATGGCTAAGGCCTGTAGCTGGCCTTGGCTTCTACAGAAATCTCCCCCATGGGAATACAATGGATCCAAAGCTGGAAGCAGCTCCCAAGGAAGGAGGCCCATGTAAGCTGGACCCAAAGGAAGCAGGTGGCATTTATATCTCCCTTGGTATTTCCATCCTATTGCTCTGGGAGTTCCCAAGTTATGAAGTCAAGGTGCCAACAAACAGCCCAGGGTACATCAAGGAAGAGAAAAATGCAGGACATGCTGAAACCGGTTTGGCTCAGTGGATAGAGCGTCGGCCTGCGGACTGAAAGGTCCCGGGTTCGATTCCGGTCTAGGGCATGTACTTGGGTTGCAGGCACATCTCCGGTGGGAGATGTGCAGGAGGCAGCTGATCGATGTTTCTCTCTCATCGAAGTTTCTAGCTCTCTATCTCTCTCCCTTCCTCTCTGTAAAAAATCAATAAAAAATATATTAAAAAAAGAAAAAAAAAGAAAAATGCCGTTGCCTCTTTTTTCCACATTCCTTAGCAACCACCTAGCCCTGCCCAATACAGTGAATGTCTCCCCCAAGGTTGCACAGGGAGTGAGTCCTTTCTCCATGAAGATCATTGTGATACCCAAGTCCCAGAGGTGCCATTTACATAGAGTACAATGTGAATGGTGCCCCTTAGAGTGTTACATCTCTCAGATTCTTTTTCTCTGTCAAAATTTGCTAACTTATGATTTATAAATAACCTTGTTTCCCAGTAAGACGACCCTTTCCTCTGTCTTGACACCATCATTAATGGGCGTGAAGAAGGGACAAGACTTCTTCCTTCCACACTCTCAGATTCCTCATTGTAGTCTGCCATCCCTATTTATGTCCATCACCACAAAAATCTAGAACTTTGAACTCATCTCACATAGTCAGACTCTTATCCTCACACTGCTCTACAAATCACCAAATCTTACTCTGCAACTCCCCAGATCCTTCCACAGTGTCCGCTTCCAATCAGGGTCTTCCTTCAGCAAGATCTTCTGTATCTTCAATCAATTCCCTGGAGGTTCCTTCCCCAGCCTTGGTCTACCTGAACTCCACCTGATCTTTGAGGAAATCTCTTCTCCAAGAGTCTTCTCTTCCACTGTGCTTGAAGAAGCTGGGGTTGATGATCTTCTTCCTCATCATCTTTTCTAGAACATTCTTTTTTCTTCCTCCTACACACACACATGCACACACACATGCACTATGCACACATGCAGTGTAATGAAAGCTAATACCAGATGTCCATGCCATCTCTATCCTTCAAGTCATTAGCCCTTATTTCTTGAATCACTGACACTCTTGGTCTACACTGACACTCTCTATTACTTCTGGTATAATTATTTTTAACATATAAATATAAGCCTCAATTTTATCCTCTGTAAAATGGAACCAATAATACCAACATTCACTACATCAAAAGGGACCGTCTGACCCTTGTATTGAGGGTCATATAGGATGATGCAAGTGAAACACCATACAAAGTATAGAATTCCATTCACCTAAAAAATTTCTTTTTCTGATCATATAAGGTATCTCTCAATCCCAAATGTGGAGTAAATTAGGAAATAGTCATAAATTGAATAAATCTTTTGCAAATGTGTCCATCTCAAAGGAAAGACAAGATCTAGCTTCATTTTCAGCTGACTTTTTACTCTAACGACCTAGAATTACTGCTATGCTTTTATTCTCATCTCAGTGTGCTGCAGCCCACATGGAAATGTCTGATAAACTAGGAGCTGCGTTTGATGCATGGGAAAAGAAGATGTTTTCTATTCCAAGCACCAATATCTTTTCAGAATATTTTTTTCATATTCTTCTGAAGGTTTTGATCTCACATTATTTCTCTTTTTGATTCGAAGGATGGGGAAAAAACCCATGGGACTTTTCATTTATTTATTGCAGAAGGCACTTAAGACCTGGTTTCAAAGTTGATTTCTGAATTTCTGCACTCACTTCATGCACCTTGGGAAGATGGTTTGACCTCCTGGAGGAGAGCTCAGTGAAGGTCAAAATATGTGTCTGACTGACACATGGAACCTCAGACATTCTGACCCAGACCGCTGTCTCCAAGCTGGAGCCAGCAGCATCAGTGTGATGGAAGGGGCTGCTGGGAATGTCTTCCAGCCACCTGACTCTTTAGTTTGACCTCTGACCTCTACTACTTTTTCTACCATGAAAGAAGAATTCATGCCTTTATTTTAAAATGTTAGAATTTGATCCAATTTTAATTCAACGAATACTTATTGAGCACCTATGCCTACTTTATGCTCTCCATTGGGCTAAGAGCTACAAAGATGAAAATTATTCATCATTCGTGAGAAAGGGAGTCAAGAGTACTCAGGAATCAGACAGCCTGGGTTCAGATCCCAGCTCTACCACTCACGGGATGTGGGATGTTAGGCAAGGCTCCTCATCTGTCCCAGTCTGAATTTGTTCATGTGTAAAATGGATGATGGCAACAATAATAATACCAACCATTAATCCATACAGAGCACATAAGTCAGTACCTGGTCCATAACTTTCCATTGA
>NW_006298351.1:865270-897478 GCF_000327345.1 Myotis davidii
CCCTGCCGCTGGGCAGCACCACTGTCAGCCCATCTTCATTAAGTTCAGAATCTAGCACAGAGCCTGTATCAGAGTAAGGGAGTCAGTGCATAGGGGTGAAGTTATTGATGTCTTCCATAGTCAGTTACCCAGCTAAGTAAAATGTCTGTTCTCTCCGAACACTCACAGCTTCTCGGATAAAACTTTTTGACACACCCACCCAATTCTGCTTTGCACTGTAATGATTTACAACAGCGATTTTCAACCTTTATCATCTCATGACACACATAAACTAATTACTAAAATTCTATGGCACACCAAGAAATATATCTTTTGCCGATCTGACAAGAAATATGGGAATAATTTTTAATCATTCACACCAGATGGCTATTGTTGTGTTGGCCGTTGCCTCTTTTTTATTTGACAACCTAAGAGAAAAGAGATCAGTGCCCCTGACTAAATAATTAGGTCTTGCATATTTTAAAAGTGCTTGTGGCACACCAGAGTGCCGTGGCACACCGGTTGAAAATCGCTGATTTACAAGAATGGCTGTTTCCTCCCATAAGATTGTGATCTCTTCTGAAAGTGAGGGTCCCTTCTCTTTCATCGTATGGGACTCCAGTCTGTTACCCTAAATAAAAAACAACAGAAGCTCAGTAAACATACTTGTCGAATAGCAGGTAGATGATTGAGTAAATGAATGAGTAAGTGGAAAGTGAGAATTAAATGGGAATGAAGCCATGGTATCTGGAAGTTTGCCACATGGTCTGACAGAGATCACAGAGATCAAGATATAATAGGCCCTAGCCGGGTTGGTGCAGTGGCTAGAGCATCTGCCTGTGACATGAAAGATCTGGGTTCAATTCCAGTCAAGGGCACACACCTCGGTGGTAGTGTGCAGGAGGCAACCAATCAATGTGTCTCTCTCACATCGATATTTCTGTGTGTGTCTCTCCTTCTCCCTTTCACTCACTCTAAAAATCAATGGAAAAATATCCTCAGGTAAGGACTAACAACACCAACACAGAAACAAGTAATCTTTTTTTAAAAAAAAAGTTTTTTTAAATATATTTTATTGATTTTTTACAGAGAGGAAGGGAGAGAGATAGAGAGTCAGAAGCATCAATGAGAGAGAAACATCGACCAGCTGCCTCCTGCACATCTCCCACTGGGGATGTGCCCGCAACCCAGGTACATGCCCTTGACCGGAATCGAACCTGGACCCTTCAGTCCGCAGGCCGACGCTCTATCCACTGAGCCAAACCGGTTTTGGCCAGAAACAAGTAATCTTATTTGTTTCTCTTCTTCTACCACCAGCCTATAAGTCCCCTGAGAACAGCACCCATACCTAAGATGCTCACCACTGCATCCTCACTGTTTATCACAGTTAGTGCTCAATAAGTGTGTCAATGACATTCACCCACCCAGTAACTCCCCACGGTCCCAGCACTCACTGCCCCCTCTCCTTTTGATCCTGCAGTGAGCAGTGGACGCTCTTTGCCTTCTAAATAAATAAGGATGCAATCACAGTGATCAGTTTGCTCCCGTGTGCTCCCCTCCCACCTTTGTACTTTCCCAACTGGCTTGAATCCTTTCATCTGCAGTTACTTCAGAAACATCCAAGCCAGGCCCTGCTGTATCGCATGATCAAGATAAACCACTGGAGTATTTTTATGAGTAAAATCTCTCCAGATTTCAGTACATAAATCATTTGTTGTGAAACAGCTCATTGTCTTTAGGCAAGGCTATAAAATGAGGGGAAATTCTATCTATTTATGAATCAAAAGTCAGGGGATAGGAACAGTTTGCAGGAAAGAGGCTACAATATAAAAATAAGATTTATCTCTTAATATTCTCCTTACACATATCCCTCCACCCCTTTCCCCGACGTGCTTTTCAGCATAGAATCGGAATTCAATTTCATGTTTGTTCCATAGAATCACAGAGGAAAGTAGAGCTTAAGAGGAAGAATTTAGAGCAGCTATGGTGAACCTTTTGAGCTTGGCATGTCAGCATTTTGAAAAACCCTAACTTAACTCTGGTGCCGTGTCACATATAGAAATTTTTTGATATTCGCAACCATAGTAAAACAAAGACTTATATTTTTGATATTTATTTTATATATTTAAATGCCATTTAACAAAGAAAAATCAAACAAAAAAATGAGTTCGCCATTCACCTCTGACACGCATGTCAGAGGTTCGCCATCACTGATTTAGAGGATACTCTCAGAGCTATGCCAACTCGATCAATTCTGTTCCCATCTCAAGTTGAAAGTCACTTCCTCAGAGAAGTCTTCTGTGATAACTTAGGCTAAATCAGATTGTCACTATTAGTCACTCTCATAGAGCCTTTATGACTTTTTTTTAAAAGGATAGTTGGTAAACAATATTATATTAGTTTCAGGTGTACAATATAGTGATTCGACATTTTTAGACCTTATAAGGTGATCATCCCACTAATTCTAGTGACCATCTGTCACCACACAAACTTATCACAATATTATTGACTATATTCCCCTTTTCCTTCTTCTACACTTCTCCATACCCCCCTCCCTGCTGGTAACCAGCCCTTTGGTCTGTTTCTTGCTATTTTATTGATCTTGTCCTAGTTAAAATTTCTCTTGCCACAAATAAAAATGTATTTGCTTGTATGCTTGCTTAATAACCCTGCCTCCCTCCGTAGACAGAGGGATTCTGACTATATTTATTTTCCGCTGTTAACTCCAACAACGAACACAGTGCCTGGCATACGGCAGGCACCGTGCAACTGTCTGTTTTACATAAGTACACGATGAGAATTTTCCCACCTATTTTTCAAAGTTAATCTCAAAACAATGAAACACTATTTAATTCTTTCAAGTACTTTAAATGTTATTGACTAGACAGTGAATGTTACCTTTTAGTAAAATAAATGTTTATTCTATGAAAGCCATTGCATAAATTATCTCACATAATAGTCTAGATAATGCCAAAATGTAATAAAATAGATATTATGCCCATCCTAGGGATAAGCTTCAATGAGCTGTCTTATGTGTGTCAGCCAGCAGTGGTAGAAGCCAGTCCTGAAGGGCAAAGCTTAGCCCTGAAGAGCCGAACCGAGCCCCCAAGCAATCCCTCTTCTTCCAGCAGGCCCAAGGGGGCCAGCCTCCATGGGTCAGGGTGATATGCACAGGCATTTCTCCCCTGAGAGTCAGCATCTCTCTCAGCCTCTGGCTCCAAGACCAAGTATGCTCACTTAAGGGTCCTTTCTTATAAGGCAATCTTGTGAAGACCGGGGCTTCCCCATAGCCTGGGTCACTTTGATTTCAATGGACCTGGCCCTGAATAACCCAGTCAAGGCCAACGAGCAGAATCTAACCCGAAAGGGCTAACACTAGTCCCAAAGAACCAGCCTAGTCCCCAAGAGTCAGCCTGGCCCCTAAATCCCAACTAGTCTCGATTAGCCAAAGCCAGTCCCGATGGGCGGAGCCTAGTCCCGAATAGCCCAGATCCAAACCCAAGGACAGAGACAATAATGGGGTGAAGGCCTAGAGAGGGGATGGGAATGAGGAAGAGGGGGTTAAGGTGGTGGGCGGGGGGGAGTATCTGTAATACTTTCAACAATAAAGATACATTTTTAAAAAAGGCAGCACTGGGATGAAACCCAGGTGGTCTGACTCTTTCAACATCTCCCCTGGCCTCAGAATTATCTTCACATTCATATGAAAATGTCCCTGTCAGCCACCAGAGCCCACGGAGTGCCTCATGTCTGTCACCAGCAGAAGGAGGGGATGGGGATTAAGCTGCAACAAGAGAAATTGGAATGGGAGTGAAAAGGAAATGGCCTGAAAGTCTCTAGGTACCAGGATAGAAAGAGGGACAGCTTCATTTTTAAAGACACAGATGCCCATAAACCCAGAATGTTTGAACCTGGTTCAGGCTGGACACTGGGGCCCAGGTGAGGTGGCCTGGAAGCCTCTTTTCACATTTCAGGGATAAAGTTCGGAAAGGAAGGTCAGCAGAATTATCCTGATGGTCTTTATCTTCTTAAAGTTTGTCTTGATGAACTAAACACCCGATTCCTTCATTTTCAAGAGTATCTTTTATTTAAGAAGCTGTTTCATGACCCTGTCTCAGAACTTGCATGAAAATTATAGCCATTAGATAGAAACATTATTAGCCACATTGTGCATATAAGAACACCGAGGCCACACAAGGAAGAATTAGATTAGACAAATTCCCTCCTGATCTCCACATCCATCGTCTGCACACCTCACTGGAACGGCAGAGACTGCTGGCGTCGTAGCCAATAGCCACGTTCTTCCCTTTTTCCTATACTAGCAGATTCTAATTTTATTTGGAACATCAAGGCATCATTCAAAAAGATTATATTCCAAGACTCCCTTTCAATGAGGCTTGATCATGTGACCAAGTTCTGGACGGACAGTAAGTAGACTTTTGTGGCCAATTCCAAAAAGATCTTTTAAAGGAAACTGAATTAACCAGAGTGAATCCTTTATGGCCCTCTCCCCTTCCTTCTTCCTCCTCCCTCTTTATGTAAATCTGAAGCTCCACCCACCACCGTGGGCTTTGATGAGGTGACCTTGAGGACAAAAGCCAAGCAATGAGAAGGAGAAGCCTAAATAATATGGGAGGCTGGGTGCCTGAGCATCCTGTGGCTGCCATGCCAACCCTGGCTTGCTTTCCTCTGGAATTCTTGTATATGAGAAAGAAATACTTGATTTACAAAAAGCCACTATTATTTTGGTGGTTTCTTTTATAAGCAGTTGACCATAATCCTAACAGCAAGAAGACTGAATTCACTGTGAAACCTGGTTCCTTCCTTTCATTCACATGATCACAAGAAGAAGGAAGGAATGTTGGGTGCCACATAACTCACCAGGTTCCGGATGCCATCCGTTGCATGATGCTGTCATTTTCTGCACCAACAACAAAGGAAAAATGTTGCCAATTGAACTCTGACAGGCCACTGATCGTAAGATGCAAATCAATTTCAGAAATGTAATGTGAGGAAAAACAACCTAAGAAATGTGTATTGGGAATTTAATGAAGCACAGAGTTTAAATTTAAAGTTTATTAGACCAACCATCCTTCCATTTCTATCTTAAAGAAAACAGGCCCGGCAAGGGGCGGTGACTTGTCCAAGTTCAGCCATGGAACCAAGATGAGACTCTTGACTGCAAATGAGAGCTCTCAAATAGGTCCTAATAGATAGCAAATTTTTGCTCATGTTACCTTGACTGGTAGTGACATATTTCATCACAGAAGTGGCACTGAATAGGCAGAAACAAATGGACTCCACAGGCAAGGGAGAGGATGGAGGCAGATTTCACAGCACATTCACACTCCACTCCTGAGGTACTAGGCCTGCACCTCCTTCAGCAGCTCTGAGGGAGATGGAGAACATCAGGAGGCCACTGAGAACTGTGGGGAGGAGCCCTCTGAAACACAGGAAATTGAGGTGACACAGCAACAGCTGATGGCTGGGACCATCAGCCAGGTGTCTCCTCAGCTAACCCTCTGCTCCATCCTCCTGCATACTGAGGAGACACCTGGTCAATGGTGCCCCTCACAGGGGACACCAACAATCTATACTCCCAGGTTATCAGAGACAGAAGGGTCCTGTAAGATCATGTGTCACTCCTGCCTACACCAAAGACAGAAATGGTTCTCAGCTCTCAGAGTCTGACTTGGGTGAAAAAGATCACGCTGGCCAGTGCGTTTGATCTTGGAGGCAGAGTGAAGTGCAGAGGCCACTTGAATCGTCCAGATTAAGGATGCCGGGGTCCTGGACTAAATACCAGGAAAGGCCGGAAAGGATAATCGGGATGGTACAAGCAATAACAAGGAGGCTTCCAAAACATCAAGCCCCTGAAATCATTTTCCTGTTCTTGGTACTGTTTCCTTGTCTGCTCCTGTGTCCTCACTCTCAGCATCCCTGGCTGCAGTCCCTCCTGTTGTTAGACTCTGCCTGAATGAGGTATGAAGGCCCGATAATGGTGTAGATGGCTGATGACAGCTGCATTCAGACAGGGAATCCAAGAATGAGCTAAATGAGGCAGCGGTGATGGTAGAATTTCAGCATCCACCTGGGGATGGAGAGGCACCTGAGCCATTGGGGCTTCCTGTTGCTATTGACATCCTTCTCTGAGGATGCTCGCATGAAGAAATAAGCACAGTTTTCTCATTTTATTTTTCTAGAAAAATAATCTTAAAATCTGTGTGTGTGTGTGTGTGTGTGTGTGTGTGAAAGAAGCCCCAAATTAGTGTAACTTTTGCACAATAAAACAATAGTACTAGGCCTATAGGCAAAGGTGAAGGATTACTTTTCAAAATATATAATAGCATGGGTTGGACTCATACATGGACGAGCAGAAGGGTCTAAGGGGCCTGCTTTAAGTGAATACACAAGGATGGTTTACCATTAGGAGAAGATTTGGAAATGGGTCTTTCTCTGGGGCTTAGATCAAATAAGATGGAGTTCCTGAAAATGCTTTAAAAGCTAGAAAGCACTGCAGACATGCTTTCTTTAACACCACGTGATTATTTGAAATGGGTTTGTCCTTACAGTGCACTGAGTACATTGCAATGGAGCTATAATAATCTTTATTTTACAGAAGAGGAAATAAAGACTCAAAAAGTAACTAGCAGTCCCCTTCTGCAGTTACTTCTCAAGATGGCGGATAGGACGCAGGGTACTGGGTTCTTCCTCTTGACTGATCCCCAAAATAGGAAAACAGAACTGATATTACTGAGCACTTTTCATTGTGGATGAAGAGGGGCCACATGCTAACTGACTAACTCAGGAAAGGCCTACATGGCAGCCTTGCAATCTCAAGGGACCTAAAGTAACCACAAAGAATGGCCTGAAATGAAAACCTTTTAATTAAAAAGCAGTTAACTTTAATTTTTATCCAATCCCAGAGCCCCCCCCCACCCCCGCCTTTGGTTTCTCCTACCTCCCTAATCTACCACCAAATTGTAGTTAGTTCTCAAGATGGGGGATAGGAGGCAGGGTACTGGGTTCTTCCTCTTGACTGATCCCAAGGATAGGAAAACAGAACTGATATTACTGAGCACTTTTCACTGTGGATGAAGAGGGGCCGCATGCTAACCTGACTAACTCAGGGCAGGCCGACATGGCGACCTTGCAATCTCAAGGGACCTAGAGTAACCACAAAGAATGGCCTGAAATTAAAACCCTTTAATTAAAAAGCAGTTTACAGTGGGTAGACAATTTCATGTAACCTTCATACGTCTCGTCCTTCGATTTAATGTATAAAACAAGGTGAAAAGCTGCCATTTTCCAGAGCAGTGGTCGCCAGCCCTTCAGACCTCATGGACCACCAGTGGTCCGGGGACCATCTGTTGGCGACCACTGCTCCAGAGCATTATCCCAATACCTTGAGATCCTGCTTCCTGGCAATTGTCGACAGTTTGGCTCAAACAGCGATCAACTTCGATCTTTACTGAGCCTATTATTTTGCATCTAGATAACATATCTTTGAAATGTCAGGGTAACTTGTAACTTCCCTCAAGGATAGGAAAACAGAACTGATATTACTGAGCACTTTTCACTGTGGATGAAGAGGGGCCACATGCTAACCTGACTAACTCAGGGAAGGCCTACATGGCGACCTTGCAATCTCAAGGGACCTAAAGTAACCACAAAGAATGGCCTGAAATGAAAACCTTTTAATTAAAAAGCAGGTTACAGTGGGTAGACATGTGCTAGGCCAGTATCTTCCCTGACAGAGATCAACTTCGATCTTTCCTGAGCCTATTATTTTGCGTCTAGATAACATATCTTTGAAATGTCAGGGTAACTTGTAACTTCCCCTTTTCTGGACTCCTCAGGGTACAACCAATGTGCCAGGCAGAGACCATAAATTCCCCCATTGTTACTCTTATCATGTTAATTGTCTACTGTTAACTATCTTGTATCCACCAATGTAAAAGAAGTATGTGTCTATCACTTTAATTTTTATCCAATCCCAGAGCCCCCCCCCACCCCCGCCTTTGGTTTCTCCTACCTCCCTAATCTACCACCAATGGATTTCATGTAACCTTCATACGTCTCCTCCTTCGATTTAATGTATAAAACAAGGTGAAAAGCTGCCATTTTCCAGAGCAGTGGTCGCCAGCCCTTCAGACCTCATGGACCACCAGTGGTCCGGGGACCACCTGTTGGCGACCACTGCTCCAGAGCATTATCCCAATACCTTGAGATCCTGCTTCCTGGCAATTGTCGACAGTTTGGCTCAAATAAACTCACAAAAAAACTCTTCACAGGTTTGAATGTTTCTTACCTTAACACCATGGTTAAACTTGTGAGCATCACCTCCTGTGATCCCCAGAACAAAC
This sequence comes from Myotis davidii, assembly GCF_000327345.1. Lineage (NCBI taxonomy): Eukaryota > Metazoa > Chordata > Mammalia > Chiroptera > Vespertilionidae > Myotis > Myotis davidii. The sequence continues at coordinate 873,616 of NW_006298351.1, forward strand.
CTAGGAAGTAGGTACTAGCATTACCCCCACTCTACTGATGAGAAAGCTGAGGTTCCGAGAAGTTAGGAACCTGCCCAAGGTCACACAGGCAGGAGGCGGCAGGACCAGATCTCAGACTGAGGTCTGGTAAACACAAAGGCCTGCATAGCTTTTTTGGGTCCACAGTTTTCCCACTCCATGGTCATGAATATACATGTGGTTTCTTTGGAATAATAATGCCTCCCAGCTCCCCTGGGGAGAAGAGGGCCTACGGGTGCCTTCGTTCTGGAGGGATATTACCTCGCCGGGAATTTGTTTATGGAGTAAGCAAATAGTCTCCCTTTCTGTAAACCTGCATCCCACCCAATGAATATATAATGAAGCATTCTAACGTGGAGACATTCTTTTTCCTGCAAACCCTGGACAACTGAGCAGATCAGACCTTGCTTTGCGTGGCAGGGAGCTGTGTCAGTGATTCGTCCCAAAGCATAAAAGGATGGTGGAGAAAAGGTCACTGGATGAAATGTGGGAGAACCTAGAGAAGGGGGCAAGGTCAGGGGTGATGGGAGAGAGGAGGAGGGGGATGACGGAGGAAGGAAGGAGGAGGCAACCACTGGGAGTCTGGGCAGGGGATGCCTTTGAAATGTAGACACCAAGTCGGATCTCAGTATAGCAGCTGATCCTAAGCTTCTAGAAAAGGAACTGGACTGAGCACTTGTTTGGCCAGAAAGGCAGCTGGAAGATGGAGATAAAAGAACAGTCCCTTGTGCGCTTCCCCCATCCCAGCCCCACCCCCATCACACACAACTTTGAATGCTTCCAAATGGCAGGGAGAGAAGGGGTGCTGGGCCCAAAGGCAGGGGTGGGCCAGGGGAGGGAGGGAGCGGCCTGAAAGCTGATCAAAAACACTTTCAAGTTAAGATTAAACCCTGCAGATGGGGGGAGGCCAATTTAATGGGAAACGTTCCCTGTTCTCCCTGTCCCCTCCTCTGGCTTCCCATGGGAAGGGGACTGGGCTGTGATGTTGCTCATCAGAGAAACCCCTGGCTACCAGATCTTATCCAAATGAGCAGCTGTGAAAGGCTAAAAAGATGGAACTGGGGAAAAAATAGTTTACAAAGTGTTGAAAGGGAGACGGGGGTGTGAGACGGGGATTTTAATTATCCCGCATCCTTCCTATGGAGGGCAGGCACCATGGCCGGCTAAAGGTCATTAGCTCTGAAAGATGAAGCTGGCGGCAGGAAGGCCAGTGGCCTGGGGAACAGGATACCTGGGCTCCAGGTCCAGCTCAGCTGGTGTTTGTCCAGGCCTCAGTTTCCTCACATGGAAATGGGAAGGGTGGGCGTTGTGGAGACTGTGCTGTACTGAGCCAGTGTGAGCAGTGGCTTGGCCCAGGAGGTCTGTTCAGACCCCTCTTCTCCCACCTGCAAGTTGTGCTAACTTTTCTGAATCTCAATTTCCTGTATCCTTTCTGAGAAATGGCAACGACGATCACGTCTACTTGTCAGGAGAATGGTGAGGAGTAGAAGAGTTAGTCCATGGGAAGTACATCAATGGCATATGACCCACACGCCGTGTGCACGCAGTACCTAAGTTACTGTTGCTGTTATTAGTAGATGGTTCAAAATGGTCCTGAAAATTCGGTGGGACTTGAGGGAAGAAGGGGCTCCGAAAAGTAGAGACGTGAGATCTGGGCCTGCAAGTCACTTAGCTTCTCCCCAAGCCGAAGCTTTGTCATTCGAAATAAGGGGCTTGTGAGTTTAAACAAGGTGTGTGACTGCCGAGTGCTCTGTGAACGTGAGGTCTACACTGGTTGTCCCCATCAATGGAAATGGAGTTATTCTCAATGGGGATGAAGTTTCAGTTACGCAAGAGGAAGAATGACTTCTAATATCGGCTGCACACCACGGTGCCCACGACTAACAACTCTGGGCTGTGCTCTTAAAATTTGTGTTAAGAAGGTGGCTCTCATGTTAAGTATTCTTAACACACACTCACTCATGCACACACACACACACACTCATGCACACACACACTCACGCACACACACACACAGAAGAAGCTGAAGGAAACTTTTAGAGGTGGTGGATATGTTTATTGGTTGCTGTGATGGTTTCATAGGTGTATGCATTTGTCCAAATTCATTGCACTGTACACATTAAACAAGTGCCCTTCGTTTTTTATCAGTTATATCTCAGGATGCTGAATTCCCCTCACCTAAGATAGGTGGGGCCCCTGAGGGTGCCAGCACAGTCTTGCCTCCATCCGGCACTCAGAAAGGGGAGGAAAGCCTCAGAGTGATGGGCAAAGGACTTTATTACAGCCCCATTGACGGCTGAGGACTGAAGGTGAACGTCTCAGCCAACCCCTGCCAACTTGTGCTGATGCCCACATGAGACAGGGAATTGGAAAGGGTGGGGGAGGATAAGAGTCCTCAGTGGAACAAGGGAAAGTAAAACTGAGAAAATAAAAATAAAGATGAGTTGCTGTTGGTGTTTGTTGGTCTCAGACCTAATTCCTTCACATGGAGTGCCTCCTCCCAGGAGAGGACCATCAATACTTAGTGAAGAAATAAATGAATGTGTGGATGGATGGATGGATGGATGGATGGAAGGATGGATGAAAGGTGGCTAAGAGGAACACTAGACCAGGATCAGGAGACTTGGGTTCCAATCTCAGCTCAGCTAAACCATAAACTTGTCCTCTGATCACAGGAGAACAATATTCCTGTGTCTTCATCTCTAGACCCAGTCCCAGAGGCAGAAGAGACCTGTTGCAGAACCCTAAGCACCCAGCCGCCTTGCTGCATGGTGCTGGGAGAGCCGGGAAACCCGTCTCTCATGCAATGCAGCAGCATTGAGGTAGCAACCCGAGAGTTCCTATTCCAATTCCATGATGTGATCACTTTGCATCCCTCCCCACTCTGATGTGAGGATGCCTGCATTGGGTTTCATAGGCAATGCAGAGGGGTGTGTGTGTGTGTGTGTGTGTGTGTGTGTGTGTGTGTGAGAGAGAGAGAGAGAGAGAGAGAGAGAGTGAGTGAGTGTGTGTGTGTGTGTATGTGTGTGTTTTCCACCAAATCCCATTGCTGAGTGTTTTTCAATGGGACCGGGCTCAGAATCTATCAGTGGGCAGCAAACAACACTATGGTAAGTCCCCACATTGGGATCTCTGGCCTGAAGTCCTGCTGGCTCTGCTGGTTCAAGTCCCATGTCCATGGCCTCACTCCTTCTTTCAGCAAGTACTTATTAGTGTCTGCAGTGCACCAGGCACTGTGCTAGACCCTGGCAATTCGTGGTGAACTAAAGAAACCCACCCTCTGTTCTCTTGGTGCCAATAGTCTCCCTCAGGACCCAGACGTCATTCGAATAACCACACAGTGCACAGTGGTTACAACAATTTAGAAAAGTTCAGTGAGCGTTGAGGACATATACCAAGGTGCCTGCCTATCTGGGGGAGCCAGGGTCCGAAGGATGAGTAGGAATTAGCCAGTGAATGGAAGGTGGGCACCTGGGACCTCTGTTCACAAGAGCAGGAAAGAACAGCTCCTTTTCCAGGGTCCCCAGCCCCACCGGCTGCTTTCCCTCATATCCAGGATGCAGACGTTCTGGGCTCTTACTGCAATTTAATGTCATTTTTTTCTTAAGTCTTTATCACACTTTATCAAAATGTGTATCAGTGTGAGCGACTGAACGTCTGCCACCCCTCCCCTCGGGCAACTGCAAAATTGAAATCCCGCGAAGACGGCGGCACGTTTCCTATTTTAATTATTTTTGCATCTTCCTTGGCCGGGCTCTGCTTTTTGATGACTCTTTCCATTCCCGTCTGGAGCAGGCCCCGCTCCCTCCCCGGCGCAAACTGTGCTCTCTCCACCCACGTGGAAAACGTTCCCAGGGTGTCAGATGCCGACTGGAGAGCATGTGAAGGAAGAGTCTGCTCTCTTAGAGGCGCCCGCAGAAAGCAACCTACACCAAGACCATTTCTCCAAGGTTGGGGGGATTGCAAGGAGCATTGAACTTAGGGGTGAGCTGGGACTCAAATCCTGGCAGCACGCTAACAGGCTGCGTGACCTTGAATCTGCTTGTTCCGAATGCCTGACAAGGACTGGCCTATTGTGCCCCCACACCAGCTGTGAGGCAGGAGCTGCTGTCACCCTATTTACATGCCAGGGGAGAAATGGAGGCACGCATACCTGCCCAGATGTTCCAGGCGCCAGGGCAGAGCTGGGATACGAACCTGGGCAGTCTGTCACAGAATCCCCACTTTTACCACTTGGCTCCACTTGCTCAGCGCAGTGAGATGTGGTTCCCCTTTTAAATGTAAGGAACCTGGAGGCCCAGAGGGGCTGGTCACTTCTGGAAGTTCACACAGCTAGTAAGTGGCCGAGCTGGGATGTGAACCCACGTCTCTGACCTCAGAGTCTTTTCTTTTTCTTTTTTAAATAGATTTTTAAAAATATATTTTATTGTTGTTTTTTACAGAGAGGAAGGGAGAGGGATAGAGAGAAACATCGATGAGAGAGAAACATTGATGAGCTGCTTCTGCACAACCCCTACTGGGGATGTGCCCACAACCATGGTACATGCCCTTGACCGGAATCGAACCTGGGACCCTTCAGTCCGAAGGCTGACGCTCTATCCACTGAGCCAAACCAGCTAGAGCGCTCTCTCTTTTTTATGACAAAGAATTATATCTCTCCTCAAATGGTGAGAAGTGTGGCATTGTTTTACATTTTTGCAATATCCTTAATGTTTAGCTTAGTCGAAGGCAGCTGGACACTCATATCTGCTTCTGCATCAAATATATTTCATCTGTTATTGCTCTCTTTTTTTTCTTCAGTCTTTTTTTATCCACTCTCTGTGGCTGCCTTTGAAGACTGCCATGCCGCCATGAGCTTGGATCCCTTTCATTTTCCACTGGCTTAGTGAAGGCTCCCTGGGTGCGCTGGCTACAGAGAGAAACAGAATAAGCAGAGTCACTACCTCCCCGGAGACCTGAGACCGGAGACCGACGGTGGTCTGGTGGGGAGACAGTTGTCAGGCAGACAAATCAATGGCAGGCCGGCTGCTCTGTGGGTCAGGCTGAGCTTTAAATAAGGTTACGATGATACACGATCTCGTTAAGCGTCAGGTTCACAGTAGAAATCCAGTAAGTGGGAGGGATGCCTTCTTTTCTTAGTCCAGGAACATAGACGGGATGGAGGTGAGACTGAGGGACAGAAAAAGGGAGGTCGGAGTGGGAAAGACACCGTAGTGGTCACTGGATAGAAGCCGGGACACAGAGTCCTTAAAAAGCATCCTTCCAGTTGCTGTTCAAACACCTTCTATGTCATAGAACTCACTGCACCAAATAAGCAATGAACACACTGTGATGGAAATGCTGAGGCTGGGAAGGGCGAGCGTTTGCTAATCTCTAAAAATGGGAAAAGATTACCTTCCCATCAGCGTTTTAGTGAGGGCGAATTAAGTTAGTCCACAAGGGTTTTACTGAAACGTTTGACCCGTGGTAAGTCACTGATAAAAGTTAGTTATTACTATTCACGGCATTGTTGTCACTGCCGTTGGTGTGTGGTGCCTAAGAGCATCCGTTTCAGAGTAAACAACGCTGGGTTCAAACTTCACTCCACCATTTACCAGCTGCAAGACCATGGGCAAGTTACTCAGCACCGCCAAGCTTCAGTCTCCTCATTAGCAAACTTTGACAAATCAAAAAAGCAAAGATTTTGTATCTGACATGCTTAGTACTGTGCCTGACTCGTCGCCTGTGCTCAGGGAAGGGAAGCTATTGTTATGACGGTGAAGCGGACAGTTGGGCCTACGTATGAGGAGAGGCCATAACCTGCTGGTCCTAGAAGAGAAGACTTCAAGGCTAACGTGGCAGCTATTTCTTCGGAGGGTGCTGGACCAGAAAGCACCTCTTTCCTACCTTGACCCTGCCCCATTTCTTCTGTGATAGCCCCTAGCTCCCCAGGAAATGAGGAATCCTGTCTAACAGCCAGAGCTCGCCTAAGGTGGACCTTGCCATTGTAGAAGGGAGGGAGCACCCGGTCAAGGAAGTGTTTGAGCTGAAAAACTATGGCAGAGACACAATATCAAGAGAATCCAAACATTGAATCGGGAGAGGAAGGGAAAAAATGAAAGAGGGCCAGGCAGAGGGGGTGCAATAGAACAACGGTTATCAAACTGTGTCCCATGGAACCCTGACCCTAGTATAGAGCCTCAAGTTTAGCCACAGAAGATGGGGGCAGTCAAATGAGGGAGGGTTCAGGCTCCCCTCCCCTTGCTTCAACAAGAGATTCTCCATTTTTATTGTTTCCTTGGATGGAGGTTTGAATCGGTTAGCTATTGCCACAAAACTGCTGTTATAAAACACTACAAAACTACAGTGTCTTCACCAATGAACATCTGCCTCTCACTCGTCCACATGGTTCCGTTTGACCTAAATTGAGCAGTTTTTTGTTGGCCATGCACCATCATAGGAGGAGTAGGATGGGGAACGGATGGGGTCAATTGATCTGAGCTGGGTTTGCCTGGAACCATTTGGCTCTGCTCCATGTGTCTCTCTTCCTCCTCCTGGACCCAATGGGATAATCCAAGCATGTCCTTCAAATAACTCATCACGTGCCTCTCCCATAGTGTAGACTATTTGGAAAAGCAGATACGTCTCTATATGTACAGGCTGGGAAGAAAAGCAGACAGCAAAGAATACTGAAGTCATTTGCTTTTCTGAATGGATTTGGTTTCTACCACATAACTGAAACTGCAGACTGGAAGAGGAAGCTTATAGAAACAGGATTTTTGAGAGAGAGAAAATGACTTTTTGGTGTCCATACTTTTTGGTGTATGACTTTGCACATCAAGACCTAAAATCCGAAGAACTTAGAACGGCAAGTGGAAAGCATTAAACCATTGAAAGGGGGAAATGGAAAGTGTTTGAAGAAAAATTTCCCCTCTACTGAGAACAGAGATGAAAGTCTGATGGAATGACAAGAGGAGAAGCAGCAGAGGAGAAATTCTAGATCTTTGGGTCCCGCAGGTTCCCAGCCCGCTGAGCTAAGTTCTGAGGGTGGGAGTGTATCAGTTACTTATTGCCACATAAATGCTGTGTAACAAACACAAAATCTTAATGACATATTACAATAGCTTTTATGTTCTTAGAGCTACAGGTCAGCTGGCGGTCAACTTATTGCAGCTGGGCTTGTCTAGAGGTGGTTTCGCTCTATGTATCTCTCTCTCATCCCTCTTGGATCAGAGGAAAAGCTAAGGAGTGTTCTCTTGGTGATGGCAGAGGCACCAGAAGGCAAGTGGAAACAGAGAAGGCCTATGAAAACCTAGACTTGGGAATGGCACACCATTACTCTTGCCTCATTCTATGGGCCAAAGCAAGTCACGCAGTTGAGCTCAAAGTCAAGCAGGGCAAGAAGGTGGGGGGGCAGGGGTAGGTGGAGATGTGCACCGCCTTTAAGGAAAGAAATGCAAAGTCACATGCAAAAGGCATTAATATCAAGAGTGGCAAAAAATCATGGGGACAGTAATGTAACTACTTGGGGTTGAACAATAGGAGCCCAGGTGAGCTACGCAGATTGTGGGGCAGAGGGTACAGCTGCTCGCACAGGTCGGCAGCCATGGCTGAGGAGATGTCCAGGTAAGTGAGCCAGGGTCAGACATAACCTCCACACCCCCCAGGGGATGCTGAGGAAGCAGACATGCAGGGCACGGGAGTGCTGGTGGACATGAAGGCATTTACAATCAGGATGCAAGGGATGAAGTCTGAGGGTATGATAATTATGGGGCCAGAGAGAGAGACCACCAACAATACATGCATTTGAACAGAGGCCCATGACCCATCATGGGATAAGGCACATCTCAGGGAGGCCTGCAAGGACCAATGCCGCTGCCTGTCGTAGATAAAAGCAAAAGCCACCGGAAGTCAGCTTACCCTTCCCACTTTGGGGAGAAGAGGAATAAGGGAGAGACAGAATCTTGAGGTACCTTCAAAAATTGACCCCATTTAAATCTGAAAGTCACTGAGTTACTTGAACATACAAGATCAAGTTCCCTGCCCCTGCAGAAACGGGGATGCAAGAGCTAAGGACAGTTATAAAGAAATAATGCAAGTTACATCTAAACATGGTTTACAGATGGTGGTGACTAAACTTTAAAACTGCTACTTAATATGTGTCCACTTCTGCACATTGTAATCACATTTCTTTTTCTTTCTTTCGTCTTCGTGTGTGTGTGTGTGTGTGTATGTGTGTGTGTGTGTGTATGCCAGACTTCTTATTGCTTTTCATCAGAAGATCAATTACATTGCTGATGGAAGCCTTTTAAAGGCTTGCATCAAAGCCCCGTGCAAAGGACAGAAGAAACCACCCTTATGGAGACTCAAGCTGTGCACTGACCCGGTGGCTATCTCGGCTGGCTATCTCAGGTCCCTCCTTTCCCTTGGGCTCTCACAAACACTGACCGATACTCTTTTTTTGCATCAACCCATGTGGAGAGAGCCTGGTTGTTTAGCATTCTCCAGGGAAGCTGCCACCTGGGACTTGGTGCATTGATGAAGCTGCTTTTCCTTTTCATTCTGTGTGTCTGGGAGTGGGTGGGGTGTGGCAGGTGAGACGGGATTGGAGCCAGGCTGTCCTGATTTGACTTTGCAAGTATTTGGAAGGCATTTCAGTTTTCCTCTTTTCTATTGGAATGAGAGTGAAATTTAAAATTCCTAGCTGTCTCTAAATACCAACTGACTAAGCTTAAAGACTCCCAAAATAAACAGCTTAGCATTCCGGAAAGTTACCAGAGACCTGGGGGTTTGATAAACGAAGCACGTACCTCCTGCCTTCCCCACTCAGCTTCTGCACGAGCGGCCCCTGCATTGCCAAGGCAGCAGACATATGTTTGTTTTGTAGCCAGTTGATAAGAGATAAGTTTCTAACACTTCGGCTGGTGACGCTGGGGCCCCAAAATAGAATGTTGCCAACAGGATAAAATTCAAATTCAGCTAAGTGAGATTGTCCCTTTCTACCTGCCCCTTATCTACCTATCTTTAAGGGGCTGATTCAAGTCTTACATCCCCTCCATGTATCCTGTTGTAACACGTGAGCCTGTACTAAAGGACTCCCAGCTTTTAAGCAACATTTATTTTAGGGTCGACAACACTTGGCACACATGTCATCTCTTCCATTCCCTGCCCTGTACAGACATTAGTAATTGATCACAGCACATCTTCCGCCAGTTCTGATCAACAAGGATTAGCACTTAAAGTGAAATGGCTTTGGAGTACCAGATTTAGATTCTATTTTGAACCTCTAGACACAGAGAGTAAAAATAAGTATAAGAATAGCTATCATTGATCGAACAAGCACCGTGCTGGCTGCTTTTCAAATATCATCTTATTTGTTCTTTTTACAACATTGCAAATCAAGCATCATGTTCTCCATTTCATGGATAAGAAAACTGTGGCTCAGAGAAGTCAGGTAACTTGCACAAGGTCACACAGCTGCGCAGGGCTGGAAATGGAGGGGAGTCTAGTTCTAGTATAGGCTGAGGCCCCTGGGGTTTTAATTTCTCCAACAATCCGCCATGTCCTACATCTGAACTGTCCCTAACATGCCATGCTATTGCATACTCTGAGGCCGTTCCTTACATAGATCCCTCCTCCCAGTATGCCCTTCAACCTTTCCAGCTGGTGGAAACCTTCTTATCTCCAGAGAACCAGCAGCACAGGCATCACGTTCCCTAGAAAACCCTTCCTGGCTCATATAACTAGCCCCGTCCTTCTTCCCCCACCAATGCTGCAACAATCCAATGAATTTTTACCTTTACGGTGCCTTTTTTTTTTTTTTTTGTAATCCTCACTGAGGATATTTTTCCATTGAATTTTAGAGAGAGTGGAAGATGAAGGGAAAGACAGAGAGAAACATCAATGTGAGAGAGACCCGTTGATTGGTTGTCTCCTGCACACACCCTGACCAGGCCTGAACCAGGAAGGAGCCTGCAACCAGAGTTTGTGCCCTTGACAGGATCGAACCTGGGATCCTTCAGTCTGCAGACCAATGCTCTAGCCACTGAGCTAAACAAGCTACGGCTTAAAGTTCCTCTTGGAAGCAGGATCCAAGCACTATTGATTCTTCTATACCAAGTTAGTACTGAATGAATGAATGAATGAATGCAAGCACGGGACTCAAGGCCCTCAAAGGTGGGTTGTTGACTTTTCAGTCCTCCAGGAGCTCTGTGGACGTCCTGTGGGTATTTCTGCTGCCCATTTGCCAGGATACCGGGTGCTTTGGTTTCCCATCTTGCCCAGGCAGGAGGATCCAGGACCCACTCTAACATGAAGGCACAATTAACTGAAGCCACACAAGGAAACAACCCAGAGTGGAGACCCAGAACCTTTGACCAGCAGAGTTTAGGCTCAGCCAGGACACACAATGTCAAGTGTCAGATCCAAAGGCCAGCACGTGGCAGCCTTCTCACTGATTTCCGCCTCTGCCTGCCCCTCCAAGTCTCCTCCACACTTCCCTAAGGTTATCTATTATAGACAAATATTACTCCCCACCCCCCAACAAAATTCTTCCACAGGCCCCCATTGCCCCAGGAAAACAGGCCAAACATTTTAATACAGCACACAAGGCCCTCCATAATCTGAGCCCCAAATCCTCTCCGAATCCTTCTCCTGCCTGTCTCTAATCCATCCCTGACATCCCAGTCACCGAGCGGGTGTGAGTCTCTATAGGGGCTGTGTGATGTCTTGTGCCTGGACCTTTGCTCATGCTCATCTCTCTTCCCAGAATGACCACTTCCTTCCTTTCATCCTGGGTAGCTCATGCCCAGTTCACATATCGCCTTCTCCCGCCTCCCAGACTAGGTCAGGGACCGCTGGGTGCCTGCTGCCCCCACCTGGGCCACAATACTTTCCTTACCTATGCACCTGTGAGGCCAGCACCCGACACAGTGGCCGGCAGGTCAGTGCAGAGGACACGGTGGATGAATGAAGAGTCAGTGGCTGAAAGGGCTGGATTCAGAATGGACGTCTACACTGAGGACTGGGTGAAGGCTCATGGTTCAGAAGAAGCACCGTGGTGCAATTTGGCTGGAGCTTTGTTTCTATGGGTTTCCAGAACATGTGATTGGGAACAGCATGTTCCTCTGACCACTCTGTATAAGGAGGAGGGCTAAAATTTGTAACCCATTTGGAAAGAAAACTTTAAATGCCTCTCTCTACCTATGGACGTCCGGCTCTTGCCGCACCCCAACCCCCAAATCTCTAGGCCACTCATACCTATGAGACGCACACTGTCTCTCTATTTCTGAACCTCTCTGATCCTGAGACTGAAGCAAGATCACACTCATTGGCCTTTTTTTCCTCCCTATGACCATGCTTGACTTAGGGGGTTGGACTGGGTCCACCTCTTTTCAGCTTCTGGGACTCAACCTCTTCCCTTTATCTGTTTTCCACGAGTTAAGAATATCAAACAGCTACACACTCTAGAGTCCTTAGGTAGCCAGGCTACCTATTTTTCATGCATTCTTATCACATTGGATCCCCCCACCATTTTTCTGAGGACACACAGCAAACCCATTTCATTTCCAGCATTCCAGTGCTAAGAAATTCCTTCCTTTACTCTTGAAAACATCTTCTCCTCTAGGGCATCCTCGCTCCCTGCCACTCACTCTAAACGTCCAGTAGAAAAGGAAAAAGCCAACTCTAATATGTTCTCTCTACCCTGGTCTTTTCCCTTTCTCAATAAATCCATTTAAGAGTAAAGTGTTTGATGGATAGTTTAATAGAGCTCTCCTTAAACCTGGCCACATTAATGATTTCTGGCTGGCTAAATGTCAACTTCCGTAGCTCAATGGCTATTTTCCTTCCTTAACAATCAGTGTTTCACTCGGGTCCTTTATTTGGTGGACAGGGTACGGCGCGCTAATGGGTCACCACTCAGTCAGTGGACCTGGGATTTAAACTGGGCTCGCTGTGTGACCTTGAGCAGTTATTTAACCTCTCTGGACCTTAATGGTTCCAAAATGGCAACAGTGATGTCCAGGGCCTGCCTACATATTATGAGGGAGTGTTTCATTGTGTCTGTAATGTTCTTTAAGCTCCTTGAACAAGAGGCAAATTTACATGAATATACATTTAGCCCCACTGTGTTCTTATTTTGAAGTAGGAAAGTGCGGAATTTCTCCGTAGGTTGTTTTGCTGTCTTACTGCCACTAGGATAATGCAGATGAGTTCTGTCTGCTAAACCTATAATGATCTATAATTTTCTGGAATCCAGAAACTTGTTTTTTCTTGAGAGGGAATTTTTATCTCTTTTCTGAGCTGATGGAAATTGAATGATCTTATCCTGATGCTTTCATACACTGCACGCTGTAGACCCTCAGTCCCATGCTACAGATAGAGAAATTGAGTCTCAGAGAGGTTAAGTAACATTCCCAAGGTCACACAGCAAGCGAGTGTCAGCGTTGGGACTCAACTCTACACCTTTATCCAGCGTTGGGACTCAACTCTACGCCTCCACGTGGACAGGGTATGGGTCCCGGATCGGGCAGGGCAGAGTCCGTTGGGGGCTTCTGAGCAATACGGCAGCTTCACTCTCTGGTCACACAGTGAGCTGAGATGTTTAAAGCCTTTGAATCTATGTCGGAAGCCGTAAGCAACAATCAGTTTTATTTTCTAAAATCTTTTCTTACTTTTAAATTCCCCGACTCGGGCCCACTTCCAAAGCCTCGGGTTGTATGTTTCAATAATAAAAATTGTCATCCTGGGTCCTGCCTGTGTGAAATTGCTGCTGCAGCTCAGCCCCATGTCCTGTGGGGAAAAGGCAGAGCGGAGAGCTTGGTGTAGGAACGGTAGTCTTTATCACTTAATATCCCACGACGGCGGAAGTATTTTTTTTGATATGTTGACTCCTCGCCTATTTGGGGATTAGATAAACTGACACTCTCACCTGCTCAGAATTTGATCTGGATGCAGGTCCAGCCAAACACTTCAGGAAGCCCTCTCCTGTCATCCTCACTACCAGCCCTTTTTGCAGAGAGAACACAGGAGCCCAGAGAGCCTGAGGAGCTTGCTTACGGTCACACAGCCAGAAAGTGGGAGAGCTGGTCTGTGTACCTGGCACATTTTAAATCGCCCTGTGAGGAGAACAAGGACACCCACCATGGCTGCACAACCCAAAGACAGAGGAACCAGCCTGAGTGTTTTACTCCTGGGCAGGCGACAGGGATGCTTGCTGGGGGTTTATTGACACCAGCTCCACAACAGGAATCTAACCAGCGCTGCCTTCTGGACGTGGCGAGGGGGATGCAGAAGGCGGGAGGAGGCTGCCGACCCTGGGGACAGCCAGGGAGATTCGTGGGGGGAATTACAGGTCTGGGAATGAGGACGTCTGGGTTTTCCTTCTGGTCCGTCCGCTAACTCAAAGCACTTACGTTATCAGCAGTGAGTCGAAAAGTTTGACTAAGTGGTCTCTGAGGATGCTGGGGCTATAGAAGGCATAAAGAGGAATAAAATAAGCCATAGTCCTTGTTTCTGAGAAATGTGCAGTGTCCTAAAAAAAGACAGGTGAAATATACAAGTCTAAGACAGGACAGACAAAAATTAGTGTGTGTGTGTGGAGGGGGCGGGGCGTGTTGGTTCGTGGGAGACAAAAGGTAAGGATTCATCCCAAACCAAGATCCATGGCACCAGGTAGCGCGTTTCTGTGGCGAGAAGGGTGTGCATCTTTTGTCTTTTGATGCTGAATGATAGTCATTGCTTTCTGATGGATGGTACAGGCCAGATTAGACCATTGCACAGACTGTTCCGTTAATGGCGAAGGGCTTACTGCCTCAGTTACGTGGACAATTCATCTATCCGGAACCTCTCCTCTCTGGCCCTTCCCCAGCATCAAGGTTAAAGCCCAGCAGTTCAATGTTCCTACAGAAGGGGCTTGTACTCGGTAATGGTTCTGGATCTTTGTTATGCAGGCAATTTATTTTATTCTTGTGAAGTAAAATTCAGTTGTCTTTGATTCTCTCCACTAAATCACAGCTAATCTGATTCTTTATTGGAGTTGGGTTTTTCTCCTGTCTTTTTTTGTCTGAAGTTTTATGAATGGCCCAGACAGATGAATTCATGTAATGGGAAGGCTTCTGGAACCAAATGAGAACCCGGGGGCCCCCGGGGAGCCAGGGGACCTTGAAGGCTGTCTCCTGCCCCAGCGGGGGACTGGGGTGGAGGGGAGACACAGCCCGCCCTCTGCACTCACACTATGGGAACATTTGAACCCAGAACTTGAAAACCTCACTGTGACCTAGTTCCTGTGGACATCACTAGCCCTGCCCTTGACGTCTCAGGTCATTGAAGTGTTTTGTTGCTGCTCCTTTAATACTCTATGGCTTTTCTCCTTCAGTGCTTCCTACTCCATGCCCTCTGGCTGGAAGACACATCCACTCCACCTCTCCCAGCCCCCAGAATTAGACTTCTGATTGGTCACTGCTTCCTACTTATTCATTACTGTCTCTGGAAAGTCTTCCCTGAAGCCCCGGGTCTGGGTGAACACCTGCTCTGGGCTCCCTCGCACACCTACAGCCCTGACCCACCTGCGATCCCACCCACTGCTCTGTCTCTCTCATTGGACCCTGAGTTCCCTGAGAATAGGGACCAGGCTGCCTCCTTTGCCCACATTCTGTCACTTCCCTGTTTAAGGACTTTGAGGGGGTCACTTAGCCTCTTCCTGTCTGTTTCCTTACCTGTAAACTTGAGATTACAATGTAGGATTTTCACATGGATTACACAGGAATACACTCAAAACGCATGGAAACGAACCTGGCACACAGCAGGCGCCCAGTGAGCGCGAGCTGCCGCCATGACTCACCACTGCTTGGCCAACACACCTCACGGTGCCTGTTACAGAATCCTGGCTCAGTAAATATTTTTGAGGCAAGAATAAGTAAACACTGTGCCCTACAGTTTCCACTGTCCATCTTAGACCAGGGGAACCCTGGAACCAACTGGTACGTATGTCAATAAAGTTTCCTTTTGCATCAGTTCTTTCTACTCAGGAAGGTACAACAGGGAGATGACCCAGCTTAAGCCTGTTGCGCAGGGGGAAAGCCGGAGCTCAGAGAGGGGAGGTGACGTCCACAAACACGTGGGCGTGTGTGGGGACAGGGTTCCCCCGGATCCTGCACACAAAGCTCTCAGCACACACCCATGGCCCCTGCGGTGAGGCTGGACCTCCGCTGCCTGTCACCGTCCTCCCTGGATCACCCTTCCCTTGCCCCCACAGCTAGGAGGCCCCAGCCAGCACCAGCCACCATCCGGGGGGCCCTGAGCCCTTGCATTCCTCCCTCTCCAACTCTCTCAGGAGTGGGTGCAGGTCCAGGGTGGACACCGAGGCTCCTCCTCTCTGTCCGGGTGGATTTGTGTTTATCAAGGAGGGAGAGGGACTTGCCCTGGAGTCACCCCGTGCTAGAGTCCGATCCGAGGAAAGCCAGACCTGTGACGAGGCACCAGCACCGCTGGCCCGGACGGACGGCACAGGGACTGACTGCACACGGTGCTGCTCCAAGTGCTCGGCGCCCTCTCCTCTTCCTCACAGGCCTGGGGCTGACACCATCGCCGTCCTCGCTCTGCAGATGCGGGAACTGAACACAGGAGGCTGTGGGCTTGGATGGCGGCTGCACGGCTTGCAAAGGTTTGCACCACGTGGGTGGGCCTAGGTCTGAGCTCTGAATGCCACATCCAGCTGCCTCTCTCAGGCATCCCTTCCAGTCTCCTCTCCTCCGGAACCTTCAGAATCCCAGAATCCCCCACGCCTCCTCGATTTCAGACGTTGTGTCTCATTATAACTCTGCTATTATACCTCTCTGATCCAAGCATTTCCAGTCTTTCATTCTTACCCTTGGCCCTCAATGTGATGACTGCTTCCACTCCCTGCAGTAACACATTTCTGCAAAGTAAAAAGGAGCTAGGGGTCCCCTCATCAGCTCCAACTGAACCCAATGAGCATGGCTCATATACTGCCTCTGCGTCAGAATCTCCTGTCCCTCCTGCCCCCCCCTCCACACACACACACACACACACACACACACACACTCAATCAGAAATGTGCCGGGGCCAGGCTCACACACCTCAATTTTAAAAGACTGAATGCCCTGTACTTCCAAGGCAAACAGAACCCTGCTCCAGGAGAAGAGCTATCTTTGCAGCCAGATCCCTGGGTTCAGTGTTGCTCTGGTATCGCACCCATGACCTTGAGGTACATGTGCATTCTCTCTGCACGGCCAGTCCCCGTCTCTAAGGAGAGACAATCCGGGGCTTGGAGACATGTGTGATAACCTAAATGCGATGCCGCTGACAGAGTTGAGAACACATAATAGATGTTCATTAAATCCAAGATGCCCCTCCCCCACCCCGCCCGGGCTCCTACAGTCACTGTATTAGTACACACTGCTTGCTTCTTCACCCCAATAAGTCAAGCCACACGGGTCTATCAGTAGACTGCCATTGAAATGAGGGTTTTAGGTGTGAATTCTGGCTTCGCCTCTTCATTCCCTTGTTACCTCGGGCAAGTTGCTGACCCTGTTTCCCCACCTGCCAAGTGGGGCTGGCACCACAGAGACCAATAAACATCAAAGGAAACTGTACATAATGCATTTAGCACAGACCTTGGTTCATAGGAAGTGCGAAGCACGCGGAAAGTACCACACTCACATCTGTGTCTGCTGCCGCGTTTTCTGCCCCTGCAGAATCCAACCGGCTCGCTCCCCTCCATCCAACCCACGAGTGCGCAGGGACTGGACCAGAATCTCAAGGACTTTTAGCCCTCCAGGTGCCAAGTTAACAGATTTTTGTTTTAAAACTCTAAGGACTTAGGATTTAATCCATAGGAAATGGGCTTGGCAAAGCACCCTAAGAACCGGCACAACTTTTAACTCAATCTCCGCCCAGGCCTTTATTCACGGATGCAAAATTAATGTAGCAGTCATCTGGGGCAACTCCAAAGAAAAAGGTGGTCGGTTCCAAAGAAGGAGGCAGGGGGAGCAAGCGGGTCAGACACATGTGTCAAGATCCCAAAAGACATGAACAGGTCTGAGAGATGAGCCAAACGTGGGTTTGGGAGCATGGGAAGCCCTGGTTCTGGGTTCTGGAAACCAGGCGATGGATGCAGGCTATGGAAAGTATGGCATTACTGGCTTCAGTGCCCAGTCCCCCAAAGGCCATCAGGCCTTCACGTCCCAGTCACTGCGGGGTTGTGGTTGAGACAGGAGCTCTGGAGCCAGCCTGCTTCTACCATTCATCAGCTAAATTATTCACCTCCCTGTGCCTCGCTGTTCCCATCTAGAAAACAGAGATGTAATCGTGTCTGCTTTACAGCGTTGCTGGGAGAATTAAGTGACACAATGCACTGGCCCAGACCTGGAGATGCAGAGAAAAATAAAGCAATTTCTGCTCCCAAGGAAGACACAGGCTGGCAGGAGAGGTTGACACAGAACCCACCGGGGCTTGTCAATAATGCCGAGTCTGCTCCTGAGATGTTGCAGAGCAGAGGTCCACAAACTGTAACCTGCATGCCGAGTATAGGTCTCTACCTGTTTTTATAAATAAAGTTTTATTGGAACACTGCCTCACCCATTCATTTACATTTTCTTTATGGCTGCTTGGACACTACAACAGCAGAGTTGTACCTATCATTGCAACAGTGACCAGATGGCCTCCAAAGTCTAAAATATTTATTATGTGTTCCCTTATAGAAAAACTTTGCCAATCTTTAATAGAGGAAGAAGTTGACTCTGAGATGCAAAGAAAGTAGAGCATTTTTGAGCCCTTAATATATGTTGAGTTCTCAATATACATGAACACATATTTTTTTCCAGTTAATAAATTTGAGGTTCTAAAACTTTTGATAACTGGCTCAGAGTCATAAATAAGTGTTAGAAGCAGGGTTCAAAATTGGGTCTAAAAGACTCCACATGACAGGCTCTTTTTACTGTCCCAGGCAAACTAATACAATCAGAGAGTATATTTGAGTTGGGTATTGAAGTATGAATAAGAGTCTTCCAGGTAGTGATAATGTCCAAAGGATGAAAAGGATACCCAAAGACAGATGAAAGAATGGGAGCAAAGTGTCCAGGACGTGAACATATTTGTAAAATGCAAATAATCAGATGCGAGGAGGTCTGAAAATAGAATAGCAAGGGAGGAAGATGTTAAAGAAGAAAGGAGTCCAGAGGGTGAGCCATAGCTGAGGGAAAGCCAGGAACTGTCCGCTTGTTATAAGTAAATCACCTCCCACAAGATCTGAGAAATAGCACTCCCACAAAAGGGGACTCCAGGATAGCAAGTCTGATCTCATCAAGCCTAGTTATCTCATTGCACAGATGGTAAAACTGAGGCCCCTAAAAGGTGGAAACCTTGCCCAAGGCCACAGAGCACCTCAGTAGTGGAGAAGCCAAGATCCCAAATCCTGCCACACCTGTGGGGGGCATGGTATATTCTGCCAGCAGGGGGTGCTGCGACCAGCTCGCCTACTGTGCAGGATTCTTGAGAATCTACAGTTGCTGAAGGTCTCCCCTTTCCTTGGGACTAATGAGGTTCCATCGCATTATCCATCTTGTGTGATGGTGTCCCAGACCCATTTCTGTGGGGTCACCGTGCTGTTTAGGATGAGTGATGCTGATTGGAGGCCCGCCAATGTACCTGTGGTCTTTTGATAACTTCACAAATTGCCAACTTCTCATACTGAATGTACAACTTACAAGCAAGGCAAAGCTTAACTCACTCTAATCAGCTGTAAAATGAACTGGGGACTTGCTGTTCCCCTCGAAAGACCTGCGTCTGCATCAGCCTCATCATTAATGGTGGTGGAGCTCTCTGCTTCCCCAGATTGGTTATTAATGAGCGGGGGAATTACAGATTTCAATTAAGCGCTTTACGTTGTCCCTGAAACGCAGTGGGATTCACTCTGGGGAAATATAAATGCTGAGATGAAATGCAATCCTCCCGTCCCACCCCCTCACATCTCCGGGTACCATCCCTCCAGCCCCATCCCTGTCTGTGAGTCAGCGCGGTGCAGGGCCAGGAGGATGGGCCTTGGATCCGAGCCCCAGCTACTCCTCCTGCAGCCTTCCCCCTGAGTCCGGGCTCCCTGTGCTCTAACTTGGGTTTATGGAGAACTCAGGATGTGTCGGGGGCTCAAGTATGAGTGCAAATAAACAAGCTGCCCTGTCTCTCTCAGAACTGTTGTGAGATTCGATGTCACTTAATACGTTAGCATTGATGAAGCACCTACCACCTGCAAGATGATGCTCTGAAACCGATCCCTGAGAAAGCTCTCTGGAAAATGCTTTGAAATCGGACAGAATTGAGTTTAAATCCTGGCTCTGCCCTATTCAAACCACGAGGCCCTGCAATTGCTTAGTCCCTCTGACACTCAGCTTCTTCCCCCCTTGAATATGGGAATAACAGCATCTACGTCACACAATTCTAAGGACTAAATACGATAGCCTGAGAGACACACCTAGCTCTTCCTGAATGCTATTCCCCCGGGCCTTGAGAGCTATTTACAGCAAGCTGGCATTTTTTTGGTTCTTCCTCCACCATTGCCCATTCTTGGGACTCCTGGCTTCTTAATGTCTCCCTCCCCCGCTCTCATAATCATTCAATGAAAGGCCATTGCTATTACTGTTATTACCGATCGCCAGACCTTTACTGAGCATCTACCATGCTCTTAGCCCTGTAATAGGTGCTTTGGAAAAATGCATCATCCCATGATTAGAAAAATATCTACTCTCTGACATTTTAAGCTGTAGTTTTAGAAACAAGAATGACACAATTTGAGAATGATTCTGTAAGTAATGAAGATTGTGTAGTGCCTAGTTCAGAGAAGGGGACAGTAACACAGACTGGGGGTCTCAGGAGACAGTCTGGAAGGAGAGCTCAAGCAGCCAGACAGGAGGGCTTCTGAGTTCCAAGGCTGGGGGACCCGGAGGGGACAGGGAAGCATCTTTGGGACTGGTTTGCAGGGCACTCACAGGAAAGCCACGGGGACCATAGCATAAGCTGTCACTTAGTAAGGAAACCCTCCACTCTCCCAGCTCTGCTGTATGACCTTGAGCAAGTCCCTTCCCACGCTGGGCCTCAGTTTCTCTGTCTACAAAATGGGGACAATAAAAGCAACCTCCTCGTGGGCTTGTTGTGAGGATCACACAGAATGAAGCACGTGAAAATGCCTTGAAAACTAAGGCTCATGGACATGTGGAGAGGCATCAGAGAGGAACCAGACAAAGCAGCAAACACACACACACACACACACACACACACGCACGCACACGCACACATGCACAGGTGAAGAGATCTCATTCTGCCTTGGGGTGTGTGATCCCAGGAAACCTCCCCTTGGTTCTTGCCACTGGCTGCAGTCCTTGACCCCAGCTGCCTCCTCTGGGCTGGGCAGGATTTGGGTCTCGTCTCACTGCCTCCCATTCTGGACAGGGCAGTTCTCCCATCGCTCTGTGATAAATTAAACCACAAACAGATTTCCTATGAACTCCTGGCAGCCTTATTTCCTGCAAGGCAAAGCTTCCTTTGTGTCCTCAGCACCACCCTAAGGAAGAGTGGGAGGAGGAGGTGGGTTGCAGAGACTGCAGGGCTCCGTTGTCTCCCTGTAAGGGCACAAACAGCAGGACCAAAAATGTAAGAGGAAACAGAGGCAGCAGGATGATTCTCCTGTGCCAACTAAGTGCTGTGCAAACCTCTGGGAGCCTCAGAACTTACAAACCGAATAGCTCACGTATATACTTTTTCCTCCCAAAATTAAAAACCCTGGGTCCTTTTTCCTCCTGTCTTCATTGTCACAATTCACATGTGCAGGGAATGTCGATGTTTATAAAGCTCATCTGAATCTATTCATATACTCAATCCTCACAGCAAACCGAGGAGGAACATGGTAGACGTTCATTTTCCCATTTCAGAGATAAGAAAACCCAAGCTCAAGGTGAGGCCATTGTAGATTAAGGTGGACTTTAATGACCGGTGTCCTTACAAAGGGAAAGTGTGGACAGACACAGAGACATGCACAGGAAGGACACCGTGTGAGGACAGAGACTGAAGTGATGTGTCTACAAGCAGAGAAACACTAAGGATTGCACACAACTCCCAGAGCTAGAAGGCCAGAAGCAGTTGTCCCCTACAACCTTCCGAGGGACCATGGTCCTGCTCAGACATTGATTTTGAACTTCCAGCCATCGGCATTGTGAGAGAATGAATTTCTGTTGCTTTGAGCCACCCAGTTTGTGGTGCTTGCTTATAGCAGCCCTAGGAAGCTAACACGATGGTATTGGCAGAACCGAAAATGAGTGGCAGATGTTCCATCCACAGTATCCGTCTTCCCCTGAAGCTCTGGCCCCTTCTGATGGATCAAGTCTTTGTGGGCTTCGATGCCCATGTGGTCTGTTCCATGTCTTGGAAATCAGGCAAAGCCATGTGTCAGTCCACTGCAGAGAAGGTTTTCAGAAATAGTGTGGGAGTTTTCAATGTTGTGACTTGTGGATCTCTTCTCAGTTCCTCCACCTTCCAAAAAACTATCCTAACCATCTACATTCATCCAACCAGCCACCTGTCCTATGGACGATACACCCTAAACACGTGGGGCATCAAAGTGAATGAGATAGGAGCCAAGAGAAGATGCTGACAAGACTGATATTTCAAATCATTTACAGACTGACTCATGCCCTCAGCCTCCCTACTGGGCCAAACCTTTAAAAATTCTGAATTATAGATTTTTATATTTCTGAGGTTCAAATATGAGGCACCATGCCCCTTTCCTACCTACGTGCCAAAGTGTTTTTTAGGTAGGTGACTAGATAACTTATCACCCAAACAGGAACATTCTGAGTCGGGAGGGGACATTCTTGATAACTACACCGTAGGCATAAACCAAGACTGTCCCAGGCAAGCCAGGGTGCATGGTCACTCTATTTATAGGGGAGAGGGGGGAGCTGGTAATGGGCTTCAAGGTCTGTAAGCTCAGTTATTTAGCCTGAGTATCCCAGATCAATTAGCTAGTGTGGAGAGGAACAAAGGAAGCTTCTTATGTAAATGGGGCCAATCAGTGCCATCATGACTTAAGATGAAAGCCTTCTGCCTTCCTCCAGATTCACTGTTGTGCTATGTTAATTGAGGACTTCTTTATGATATTGGATATTGCATCAACAACAGAAGCCAGCCTGCCTATCTTGACCTTAATCCTTGAATTTGTAGCTTCTCTTAAGATCCCAGAATGTCAGTATGAAGGGAAATTAGAGCCTGTGGCAGAAGCTGCTAGAGACCCCCTAATATCCATACTCCCCTTATTTCATAATAATAGAATGTAACTGCCCAGAATATGGTCAACTGTCACCAGCTTCCCTTACAGCAAGAAGTGGTCATGTGATTTCATTCTAGTTCAGGATGTAAGCATAGGTGTTGAGTGACAACTTCGAGGAACCTCAGCCGTTAGGCATCCCCTCCCCTTCTTACCCTGCCTTCCACCATCTTTCTGCGACATGGATATGATCGAGTTTCTCCTTGGAGTACACCGTATGATGGGGAGGGGAGGGTTGAAAGGAACCTGGAACCCAAGAACACCATGGAATATCGCCCCTAGCAGCCCTGGAGCTTAACATGAGAGAGAAATAAGCTTCCACCTCTTCAAAGCCACTGCTTAGGGCCAGTGGTTCTCAACCTTCCTAATGCCCCGACCCTTTAATACAGTTCCTCATGTTGCGGTGACCCCCAATTTCATTGTTACCAGTTGAACATAATTAAAGCATAGTGATTAATCACAAAAACAATATGTAATTATATATGTGTTTCCCCTTTAATTAAAGTTAGCAGTATAAAGGATATTTTACAAACACATTTAGACTTTGTATGCATCACAGAATTTAAATGTGTGTACTTCACATGCCTGATACTAGTGAGATATGACAAAATGATGTCTCATTACCCTATCTTTGAGGGCCTATGATTCTAGTAATTGTTTCTAAATGTGTAAGCATTATTATCCGTTTCTCAGGAAAAATTTCATTTTTATTCTATATATCTATGTCTACACAATCAATACAAAATATCTGTGTGTGCGTGTGTGTGTGTGTGCGTGCGTGTGTGTGTAGGGACACAAAACAGGGAGGAGCAACCAACTAACCCTCTGGGATCAGGGAAGACTTCACAAGGGAGGCACCACTGAAGCTGGGTCCGAAAGAAAGACGAGAAGTCTGCTAGTCTGGAAGGGGAAGTAGCACTTCCAGCAGCAGGGACAGTTCATGCAAAATTTTGGAGGCCAGAGAGGACACGAATCATGTGATAGACACAGTAACATCCCCAAAGATGTCCATTCCCAAAACCCGTGGGTATGTTGAGCCCTCAGGACTACCGGGACCTCTGGATCAAGCTGGAGGCTGGAATGCTTTCCCCACTCCCTTCCTGTGTCTTTCCCGAGGTGCCCCGTGCAGGGGACAGCTCTGGACCAGAGAATGGGGCCTGGGCCAAGTCACTTCACCCCTCTGTTTCCACATTTGCAATGTGGTGATGACAGCCTTCCCTCTGAGTTCTTCTCTGTTGTGACCCTTCCAGGTCACCTCCAAGCTTCCTCTGAATGCCTGTGCTCCTTTCGGGGCTGAAGCATTCTCCCCATGCTTTTGGGACTCCTACCTTAATTTCCGGAAGCTACATGCCCTCCTTGACCGTAGATAGTGGGAAAGACTAGGTCAGTAGAGTGGGAAAAGCTTTATAACCAATGTCATATGCTTGCTATTTAAAGGTATGTGTCAGGGTTTTTTGTTTTGTTTTGTTGTTTTTGTTGTTTTTGCCACATTCACTTTAGTTTTTTAATAAATATTTTCCAAAACTGAAACAA
>NW_006298351.1:897537-913934 GCF_000327345.1 Myotis davidii
CAATCTTTGATTTCCTGAATCTAGGAATTATGGAATTATAGAATAGTTAACTCTCCTCTCTAATAGTAAATTGTCCTGTCATTACCTAAGGCAAAGACAAACAAAGCTATCAATTTCTGTGCTGGCTCAGATTAGTGCTGGCTGCCTGAAGCTCTGAATCAAGAAGGTATTTGAGGCCATGTTGGTGTCCTTGCATATGAGTGCTGAGTGATGGGTGATGTCTGCCCTATGTGTATGAGTGCTGAGATCGATTAGTGATGTCTGCCCTGAGATTAGCTCTAGAACATTGGTTCTCAACCTGTGGGTCGCGACCCCTTTGGGGGTCGAACGACCCTTTCACAGGGGTCACCTAAGACCATCGGGAAACACATATATAATTACATATTGTTTTTGTGATTAATCACTATGCTTTAATTATGTTCAATTTGTAACAATGAAATTGGGGGTCACCACAACATGAGGAATGGTATTAAAGGGTCACGGCATTAGGAAGGTTGAGAACCACTGCTCTAGAAGGTAGTAACATGTGTACCTTCTATCTACCACACCTCATGAAGAATTGGGAAGATAAACAACATTTGCCACCTACTACATGGCAAATGTTTTAATTGTGTGTATAAATCACATCTTATCCTCATAACATCCCTAGGAAATGTGTGATTATCTTCATTGCATAGACTTAAAAAACCTAAGGATCGGAGAGATTACTGAGTAACTCGTATGACTAAATTTAAAATGTTTGCATTTTAAAGGGGAATTTTTAATGCCTTCACTCAAAGGTATGGGATAATTTTAAGCATTGTAGCCATCTGGTGGGATGAAATTTTTATACAGAAAGAGTTCCTTAGATCACAAGACTCACATTGTTATCCATGGTCCTTTACTCACCTTTGCTTAGAATCAGACAATGGGGGGCGGGGGGAGAAAAATAAAAATAGTAATGCCTTAAAATGTAGGTGAATCTCACTTTAAGAATGGGCACACAGTACCAAAGTCTAGAGTTCACACACCTGACAGGTTAGGGCCTGGACATCCATTGGGCAAAATGATCTCTCCACAGGCCATTTTGCAAAGGCATTGGAGGAGGGCCCACTCTACACCCCACTCTGCAGGCGAGAGTCAGGCCAACGGGAAGGCACTGGCCTGGCAGACAGGAGACCTGGGTGCCAGCCTCCGTCTACCGGAAACCCTCAGTGTGATTTTATGCCCTTCCCTTTGCCAGCCTTCTATTCTCCATCCAAACCACAGGGTGGTGGGAGGAGACCTGTGGATCTCAATATGGTCAGTTCTTACTTCCCCCAAAAAATGGTTTGGATATTTCCAGGGACACTTTTCGTTGTCAAAATAGATGGGAGGGGCGATGCTGGCATTTGGATGCCAGTCAGCATGCAGCACACAGGGAGGCCCTGCCCAGAAAAGAATCGGACCACACCTGACTCGATTTTGGTATGTCCCACCTGACAGAAGTAAAAACTTCCTGCTGTCATCACCTGGGCCTAGGGCCTCATTTCACGTACAGACACAGAGAATGTTTGCATGATTTTAATCCCCATCAGATTTTCTGGGAATGAAATAATCATGCAGATGAAGGAGGAATCGTACGTTGTTTTGTTCAGATCTCCACCGTTTCAGAAAATCACCACTCTGAAACCATGCTGTTCATGTGGCCAGCTTCACACATAAATTTCAGTTTCCATCAAGCAATCATCTGACTGCTGTGATGAAAGTAGTCTAGTCATATCCTCTCCTTCTCAAATCGACATACAAGTTATTTTATTATACATTACTTTGCCTTTTATTTTTCATTTACTTTGCTGTGCGGGCATTATATAGATTTTTAAAATGAGATGTCTAGGTGGGTTATGTACTTTATGAATTCCATTTCGGGATAATAAAGAGAGCATCACAAAATATTAGTCTGGAAGGGTTGAGAACCCCTGGATCACATGACCCCCTAGGTCCCTTGCAGCCTGGGCAAAGTCCGGGTATTTTGCAAAGAGAGGCATGCCTAGATCACGTGCCACACATTACAGGCAGAGAGGGAGGGCAAATTACCTTGTTTTCTGCAAAGTGTCCTCACCCACTCAATGTCCTTAGCCACTCCAGAAGGTACAGTGATCCGCACCACGGCGTGCATCCCGTAATCCCCTGGATGATGAAACTATCTGGGACCGAGCGAGGGCATGTTTGGAATGGTCCGAGAATGCCGCCGCCTCACTAGGTCAGCGCTGAGCGTGTGCTTTTAAAAAATATTTATAGTGCAATTGATTTCTTTATAAGCCATTCAGGCCTTATTATTTATTAATCCACCTGTCAAGGTTAATTTAAACTACTTCTCAATAAGGCGCTTTGACAACACCTTTGTTTACCAGATTGACAGCCCCAGGAGTAAAGCCCCAGGCGAGGGGTCCTTCTCCCCTGAACAGAGAGCTCTGAGAAGGGCCTTCCAGCAGAGACCACCCTCACACCCGGTGGGGATGGGAATCAAAAGGCTTTGCCTCCTCCCCAAGCAGGTGCTGACCCCAGATCTTGAATGAGCACTGAGTCCCATAGACTGTGCAGCCTCAACTTCTCCCAGACCTTCCTCTCCTTCTCATTCCCGCTGCCATGGTCTTAAGTCACGTCATCTTCTCCCCAGCCCATTGCAGCAGGTTCCTAACTGGTCTCTTTGCCTCTGCCTTTGGGTTCCTTCCATCCATCCCAGGTGATCTCACAAAAATGCAAGCCTATGTCACACCCCTGAGTGTAACCCTTCAACTGTTTGCACAGGATCAAGTTCAAAGTCCTCCATGCCCTGGCCCTGCCTACTGCTCCAGCTTCAGCTCCCACCACCTCTCCTCTGCTATCTTGCACTTTATTTCCCATCAATAGGCAGCCTGAGATGCTGTTCCCTCTCCCTAAATCCCGGCCATCATGGGCACCTTTTCTGAAAGACTGGCCACTTTTGCCTTGGATATTTGTTATTTAAAAACGTATCCATTGAGTCAGTAAGTAACAAACATGTATTGGGTGTGGGCCATCGGCCAGGTGTAGTGCTGAGGACTGAGGACATAAGAGAATAGAGAGACCTTTGACCTGCCCTCCCAAGGCTTACAGGCCAGGCTGGGAGCTCCTTGAAGGAGCTGTTCTTAAGCATTTCCCAGCATGGGGCTGCTGGGAGCGTGGGAAGACAGGTGAGGCTAATGTTTATTGACTGCAAGCCACTAAACCAGTCGGGGGCAAACTACGGCCCGCGGGCCAGATTCGGCCTGTTTGAAATGAATAAAACTAAAAAAAAGAGACCGTACCCTTTTTTGTAATGATGTTTACTTTGAATTTATATTAGTTCACACAAACACTCCATCCATGCTTTTGTTCCGGCCCTCCGGTCCAGTTTAAGAACCCATTGTGGCCCTCGAGTCAAAAAGTTTGCCCACCCCTGCACTATATCATTCTAGCATATTTCATCTTTAGTGATAAGCCTACAAAGCTAGCATTTTCATCCCCCCTTCCCCTTTAGAGATGAGCAGACTGGCACTGGAAGAAGTGAGAAAGCCTGTGGACATTCACCCAACTCCTTTGTGGCGAGTCAAGCACTCAAACTTGGGTCTGACTGATTCTAAAGCCTCAATTCCATCTCTACATTCTACTGCTCTCTTCCGCACAGAGTTCAGGCTGTTGAATGAATCCATGACACACAACAAATCAAATACTCTCTTTGCGTTTCCTCCTGTACCTTCTACAGCATCAGAGTAGAAAGATTTTGACTTTACTGACCCTGCGTGGCTGAGTCCATGACCCACCAGAATATGAGGCCCATGGATTCCAGGATCCAGCCTGCTTGGGGAACATGACCTTCCTAGCACCTGAGCATCGCCTGTAATTGCCGAGCACACATGCTTAACTGAATGGATACATGACGCTCCTGAGAGAGTCTGACCGTGAAGCTGCACTTGACTTGGGGTGGGACATTGCACTAGCCTTGGGTGAGTAGAATGCTGGTCTGATTCAAGTCCATATTCCTCACCTTCTCAAGTGCAACGTGTATAAACACAGTCAGATATTTCATGAAGGAACGTTTTCAGGGTCAACCTGCTCTCCAGGAGCTGAAAGCTTAATAGGCCCCCACGCCACAGTCCTGTGTAAAGACAGCCCCATCGCCCCTGCTTCAGGCTCTGGACCAGTTTGGTCAGAGAGGTGCAGCTGGCAGGAAAGAGCCCGGGCGTGTACGAGAGAGGGGTGGCTGAGTGCATTATCTTTGCCTCTGAAATTCCTTTCAGCATTAAAATTCCATTTTCTTCTAAGCATATCTTTGCAAAGGCCATTAAAAGGTCATCTAGCATCTGATCTCCTTTCTTAACTTTGGACCTACGAGAGTCTCTGACACTTTCCCGGCTGTGAAATACAGATAATACCTGCCCGTGAGACTTTAAAGAGGCCACAGTGTCTGGCCCACAGTAGGGACTCGGTGCTGCTAGTTAGCTTCCTCTCTCCCTGAGACCATTCAATTATCCCACAAATATCTGTAGAGCGATGCCCCATGATAGGTGCTACGAGGATTACAAGACGAACTACAATAGGATTCTCCTCCTAGAAACCCAAGTTCTCCCAGGGGACAGGACACACTAATATCTGTCACACAAGGTAGGAAGTGCAAGGTGCTTGGACATGGAAGCCCCAACAGGCCTGGGTTCAATTCTTGGTTCCCTCTCACCAGCTGTGTGCTGTGGGGGAAGGTACTCAACCTCTCTGAGGCACATTTTCTTCTTCCCTCAAATGGAGTCAACACCTAGACGCAGCCCTGTTTATGGGAATGAAACACATTGATAGGCAGAAAATACACAGCAAGTGCTCAATAAAGGCAAGCTGTTCAGATTGTGTTCGCTGACATTTCCTGAGCACCTACTATGGGCCAGGCATGTGCCAGGTACTTTCCACGTAAGTAACTCTCTCCTCACAGTAGCCCTATGAAGCAAGTAGGATAAGGGAACCAAGGCACAGAGAGGCCAAACATCGTGCCCAAGGGCTCATCATACGCAGCCTGGGTGAGGCCGTGGAGCCACGTCCCTAACCACTGGGTGAGACTGTCTCTCTGAGGGGGACGCCACGCCACGGTGGTGGGGCAGGGAGGAGGGTGCTGAATGCCACCGGTGTGGTGCGGTTGGGGTTCTCACGGGGACGGAGGTGCCCAGCTCCTGAGTTCTCCTCAGTTCCAGCTCTTCCCTCCCCTCCACATCCATCAGAGATGGGAGGCTTGACCTCCCCACCCCCAGAGTCTGGCAGGACTGAGGTGTAATGTTTGAAAATTGCCCAATAAAGCATGAGAGCAAGCCAGGCAGAATGCTAAAAGACCGGAACACATAAAATTTCAAAACAGCCTCTGACCGTGCAGAAATCAAGGAAAGGTTTTTTGCAAAAAACAACTTTGTTTCCAGCCAAAGGGAGCTTTAATGCGCTTGGTCGTTTGGTTCGTCTGCCCTCCCTGCCTTCCATGGGACCACCTCACCCCGGCGGCCTGTAATGAGGCGAGGCTGGAGCCAGGTCCTCCAATAGGAAGGCATTTCTCCACGCTGGCAGGGAGGGGGCTGAGGGACAGAGGGCATCCAGGGAGAGTCAGGAGGGGGAGGTGTCTGCGGTACATGCCCTTTGACCTGCAGAGTCATTCTTGGTCCATGGCGGGGGTGGGACCTTCTCAGGGAGATGCAGTAGAGGGGACCCTGGAAGCCGGGCTCCCACCAGTGGGAGAGGGAGAGGAGGGAGTCTGAGGCCACAGAGAGCTCAGCCTGGGATCTTGGAAGCTTAGGTTGGGAGAAACCTTGAGTGCCTTGTGGGAGCAGACTACAGGGGAAGCATGGATGCCGGAGCTGGAGGGGCCCAGGGCCAAACCCCAACGCTGTGGCCCCTCCTGTGTGGCCTTGGGCAAGTCCTGCGGCCTCTCTGAGCTTCGTTCTGCTGTGCAACACAGATGCAGAGATCTGCCTGGTGGGCTGATGGGGAGGTAATTGCCATATCATCAGCCAGAGAGGCAGCGTCAGGCACAAAGCAAGATCTCAACCAATGTCCCCGTCACCTGCCTGTCCCGGTCGGTCTGTCACAGTAGCCGGCTGAGCCATTCAGCGCCCCCTTCAAGAATGGAGAACTTTTTCCTCTGTTGGCCTTGCCTTAGGTCATGCCCCCATCCCAGAGGCACTGGGCATCCCGGAACTGGTCCATGATGAGGAAGGAAGCCCACCGCCCTCACCCTAGCTCAAGGCAACTCTGAAGGGCCAGCTGGGAGCCAGAATGCTCATGATCTTGGCAATGGCTGTGGTCGGGACTACAGTGCAGCTCAGCTTCTCCCTTTGCCCATGCCTGCTTCCTTCCCAGGAGTGTTCCCTTATGAGCATCCACATGCTAATCTCTGCCCCGGAATCGGCTTTACGGGAAACCCACCCTGTGATGTGGTCCTTGTATGCTCCTCTTCCGAGCCGAGTCCCAAGAAGAATCCTGCCACCTGCTGGTTACGCACCACTGACAAGACATGGGAATATTGTGCAGAGACTGAACTGTGTAGGACATCCCTGAGCAGGTGGGGTCCTGGCAGGTAGTGTGAAACACATGCTTCCTCCCAGAATGCATCTATTAGTGCAAGTTGGATGCATCTGGAGATATATTAATAACTCACATTATTAATAACCTACCCACCACAGGTCAGGCTCTACCACTCATTTAATCTGAACTCCAACCCCAGCAGGCATGTACCATCATCTCCTTTTACAGACGAAGAAACTGAGGCACAGAGAGGGTACTCGACCTGCCCAAGGTCACAGAGCTCGTCTGCGGTGGAGGTGGCCCTGGATGTTGGGCAGTCTGGCTCCACAGCCCACACTCCCAAGCACTGCTCTACTTCTGGGGACTTTGTCCTTCAGGTTGAGGGAGGAAGGACTCTGTGTGCACAGAACCCAAGGGGGTGGGGAAAGATAAGGACAGTGGTGGAATGACATGGTGTTGAGCCCATTACACCTTGACAGATGGGCGCGACCCCACCCCTATGTGAGCTGTTTTTCTGAGGAACCCAATGAAATGGGGCACAGGAGCATCGCTCTGGGGTCAGGTGACAAGATGAACTGAGAAGTGGGCATATTTACCCTGCAGATGTGGAAGGAGGCCCTGGGACACTGGGAGGCAGTATCCTTGATAAGAAACGGGAGTTTTCACTGAAGAAACACTGGTCAGGCCCAGGGGCCAAGGGCAAACACACAGAAGTCTTTGTGAGGATATGGGGGACAATCCCGATCTGAGGACTCCCCCAAACTGGGGGAGACCCCACGTTAGGGCTGAGGTCCTGATGCCTAGTCGGGGAAAGCTTACAGCTATCAAGATCCAAGCATGGATTATTGTTAATGTGGCAACGTGTGAACCCACTGTTGGATAAGATGTGCGTGTAGGGTTACTAAATGTTCCTACTGTACAGATGAAGACCGAGGCTCAGAGTGATGAGGCAATTTGCCTGGAGCCCTGCACCTGCCACCTGCCACAGCTCAGCTCGCTGTCTGAGGGCTCAGGAGCACTCCTTTTCCTCTTCTAGGGAGGAGCCTGGGCTGTACTCCTGCATCACCTGGGGCATGTTTGCCTTCATGGTTCCCAAAACCCAAGAGGAAACCCTGAACAACTGTGGTGGCAGCCTCCACCCGTTTAAGTCTTTCTCTTCTCAGCCGTCTCTTTGTCTCTTTCCTTCTCTCCCAGGCTCTCCTATCTGCTTGCTATTAAAATAATACCTAAGCCCAGCCGGCGGGGCTCAGTGTTTGAGTGTTGACCTATGAACCAGGAGGTCACGGTTTGATTCCCAGTCAGGGCACATGCCTAGGTTGTGGGCTCAATCCCCAGTGCGGGATGTGCAGGAGGCAGCCAATCAATGATTCTCTCTCATCGTTGATGTTTCTATCTCTCTCTCCTTCTCCCTTCCTCTCTCAAATCAATAAAAATATATTTTTAAAAAATACCTAAAATAAATATTTCATCATGAACAATTGAAAGCGTAGCAATTACACTTCAGGAGACCTGAGTTCTAATCTCCCTCTAAGACCTTGAGACTCTCTCTTGTCCTCTCCCATCTCCAGAGGCCCTGGTGCTAAAATAAGTGGGTTGTTCTGGATTATCTGTAAAGACCCTTCCAGC
The DNA here is from genome assembly GCF_000327345.1 of Myotis davidii. Lineage (NCBI taxonomy): Eukaryota > Metazoa > Chordata > Mammalia > Chiroptera > Vespertilionidae > Myotis > Myotis davidii. Next base: position 905,674 of record NW_006298351.1, read on the forward strand.
TGAAACACTTGGTAAATTAAGGTACATTTATACTATGGTAGAAATGACTACTATCAGATGAGGAACTCAACCTCTATCATGAGAACTGTGACTAGCAAAGATCAACAACTTGAGTTCAGACTGACCTAGAGAAGATACCCCTATGGCAGTATTTTAGCTACAATAAGTGCCGGTCAGCAGACTTTGTTGAGTGACAGGAAAGAGAGGCTAATATTGATTGGGAAATTTGTGTATATTTTGCTCAGAAAATCACAACCCCCACAACATCATAAGATGGCAACCACCGCATTTTCGGACAAGGAGACAGAGGTTTAGAGGTGTTAAGGAACTTGGTCAAGGTGACCCGGTGACCGAGTAGCAGACTGAGTTGGCTCCATACCAGCTCACTGTGTCCTGCCTCCCACCCAGCCCATCCACTCCAGGGGAAAGGGGATTAATGGAGACCTCCGGCCATCTCCACCCTCTAGCCTAGAGAGGACTTTCCTCGGGTCTGCATTGATTTCTGTGTGTTTGTTTGCTCTTGATGCCTTTGCAGAATCTGAGATCCCGGCTGCAAATAAGGCAGATGAAAAGAGAGGTCAGGGGATGAGCAGGCGGGCTCCTTTCAGCAGCATTGAAAATACCTCCTGTTGTCTCTACTCTTTTGGTCGCCCCTTTAATTCCTCCGTGGTCCCGTGCCCACCACACCTCCAGCCCATCCATTTCCAGACCCCTGGCTGGTGACGGGGCATGAAGGTGACCAAAGAAATTGCTGGATTCTGAGATATTAATTTCCAGCCCTCCTGCCCGGGTGCAATAGCTGCTTAACGCTTCCTCCTGCCCCCAGTCTTGTGGCCCCTCCCAGTACAGCCTGGAAAATGCTACAATAAGAAATGCCCGCAAGCGCAGCCTGAGAATCTTCAGTGGCCCCTTGCTGCCCTCAGAAGAAACTCCCCCAGGCTGTCCGAGTTCAGCTACAGGCTGCCTTTCAACCCTGCGGTCCCTCCTTTACCCTGCTGCCCAGCGATGTGGGCACCCCGCGTGTTGTAAAGGGGCAGTGATTTCCTACTCTACACCTGTTTCATGCTCCTTCTTCCCAATTCCAAACCGGCCCGCCCTGCAGGTCCTGAACCTGCCTCAGAGCCACCTCACAGACAGGACGGAGAACCACAGGCCAAAGACATTATCTTTGTCTCACCTTCCTTCTCTGCATCTCTCCTCTCCCCACCTCCATCCCTGACCCTGACCCTGACCCTACTAAAGACTGTGAACGCCACAAAGACAATAACATTATTTAGTTCATTTCTGTGTCCCTGTCCCTAAGGAAGACCCTGGAACACAGTAGGTCTCAGTCGATGCCGGTGAATGACAGAAGCCAATTCCTAAAAGCCTCTTCCAGTACAACAGCAGCCGGCATGGGCCATCCATTCCTCAGGAGAGCCCTGTGATGACCCCAGGGGAAGCGATTGCCTCTCAGCAGTGAGGTCAGGACCACAGCTCTGCTCTCATGCCCAAGTGCAGTGTCTGGGGGTCCTTATTTTACAGAATTGCTGTTGTCCCTTTCGCTGCTTCCAGCCTCCATCAGACCACTCCCCATCACAAGACCTGGGAGGAACTTCGAGGCTTCTCAGAGATGCCAGTGCAAACCCGGAGAGCTCATGGATGCCACCTGCAGGCTCCTCAGGGCCCGGCCACCTGGGCTCTGCCTGACAGGTGCCAACTGCTCCTGGGAGAGCAGGTGAGGGAGACCAGTGAGCGGTGGCGGGGCCACAGCAGCTGGTGCCCACTCGCATCCCTGGCATCTGCCAGACTGACTGCATGTTCAGGGTTTGCACCTGCAGATGTTGAGGCGATTTCTGGGCCCATCGGGATAACAGGATCAGGCTTATTAATTTGCAGCCTCCGACGCGTTTCGACTGCGGCTCTCAGCCCCCAGGTCCGCGCCCAGGCACCCATCTGGCGACCCTTTTGAAAGGTCCTTTGACGCATGGCTCCTCCTCGGATCTGCTGCATTCCTGGCGATGAGCAAAGCAGCCCGCGCTCATGGAGAAAGGTCAAACGCCCGCACTGTTTGTTCACAAGGGTGATATTTCACCAAAGAGCAGATGCTTCCTAAATGATAAATAAGAGCGTCAGCTCCCCGCAGGCCTCGGGGGAGGGGAAGGTCTCCATTCTGCATGCCACGCAGGCTCCGCTCCGGCAAAGGCTGGGCAGGAGGCAGGGCAGAGTCTAAGTCACTGGGATGCGGGCATTACGATACAGTATCCACCCACGGAAAGGGTACGCACAGCACACAGTGTGTCCTCACGAATGCTTATTGAACAGACAGATAACTTTCACAGCCGTCGTTTATTGAATACCCGCTATGTGCCAGGCACTCCGCTAATTTTTAAAAAGATCTTATTTAATCCCCATCTATGAGGAAATGGCCTCAGAAAAGTTGAGCTACATGTCTGTGATCACTCAGCTAATATGTGATGCATCTCAGATGTGTCCAGCTGCATGGCCTGGATAAGAATTCCTCTTGGAGCCAAGCAGGAGGAGGGTAAGAACCCAGAAATGACCTGGAGGTGGAGGTGATGAGCTGCCCATTCAGCATAGAAGAGGCATCGCATACCTGGTGATCAGCAGACTGGGGTCAGGTAGTCGTTCCTTCCACTCTCTAGCTGGGTGGTCCCCATGGGAGTTACTGAGTTTCTGATCTTTATTTTCCCCCTCTGTAAAGTGGGCTGAGTAATAATGCAGGATTATCAGTGTTAAGTAGGGTGATATAACGCTTATGATGATCTATATAGACGCATAGGAGGTGTTTAATAAATGTTAGCACTTATTACATGTTCATGAGTGGGAATGAATAACCAAGGTGTGCATGGAATGAATAATGAATAATGGTGGATAAATCAAGACGACAGCCAGATTTTCAAGATTAAGAAGTATCCCAAGTTGTTTGGGAGACCAACTCTTAACCTCCTCACTACTTGTCACAAGCAGCGAAGTATGTGGAAAGAAAGCACCTGTCACAGAGAACATTTGGGGTCCACACACCAGTTTGCAGACTCAATCTCTCGGTTCTTTACCTCTACATCAGGAGCGCACAGCCCACGCACCCACAGAGTGCCTGGCAGTGCCCAACTCTGCTTGGGGGGCCAAGGTGCACCATGGGATCTGGGACTGAGCCTGTGGGGGCAGGAGAAATCCTTTACCCACCTCTAGATGGCACTGTGCCCTAGACCTGAAGCAGAGCTGCTCCTGCCCTGGGTCTCCATGGACCCAGCTCCTCTGGCTCCCGCTGTCATCCCTCCATCAATGCTCAAACACAGTTGCCTCTGCTGACAACAAGGGGCAGAGGCCATGGAATCCTTCCACTCTTCTTCTTCCATTTTCTTTCCTCTCCTCAGACACACACACACACACACACACACACACACACACACACACACGAAACTGGGTGGGGCAATGTGGCAGTATCATTTATACCCCAGATGTACTCATGTCTCAACTCTGGTCTAGTCAGAATGTGGAGGCGCAAAAGAAAGAAGGGAGCCACTTGCACTGGAGAATCAAGGAGGGCTTCACAGAGGTGGTGGCTTCTAGCCTGTGGTGTCCAGATAATGGGGAAAAGCCAGAGTGGTCTGGACATGGGTTGTGTGAAGGAGAGTGGCAGGAGAAGAAGCAGAAATATCAGGCGAGGACTAATCTTAGAAAACCTTGAAAAGCATAGCAAGGCCTAAACAGTGCCATCAATGATGGTGTTTCTTAGCCAAGGAGAGCCCCCGGCACACACCACAGTCTGTGTGCCCATGGTTAGCCTATGTGGTGCCTTTGGTATATTAACCCAAACAAACACAAGCAGCCCAGCTTCGGCACAGCAAGGATGTGGACAGATGGTCTCTCTGGCTATATTAGGTGGCCCTGACATGGCACTCAGGTAAAGAAGAAGGAGAAGACAACTACAGGGCAAGAAAGTTCTAGCCCGGACTTTAATCTGCCCATCAGCTAAAATTCACCAGCCTGGCCACTGCATGTCTCCAGCTTCTTTTTAAACTGATGGCCAGAATGTATGTGTCTCATTAAGAATCAGGTGATGCTGCTGCTGAGTGGAACTGCCCCCTTGGTTCGGCCTGGCTCTGCCCCGGGGGAAGTACCAGAGGTTAGTGAGCAAACACACTCCCACCTCATCCACTCCCACCCCGCCTGGCACACGCCATTTGCAGAACACACTGTTGGAGACCCAACTCCACCCCTCCGATGAGGCCATGGTGTCAGGTTCAGGGAGAGAGAAGGTCGGAATCAGGTCTCCAGGAGAGCAGGCAGATGATCTCAGAAGTTATCCTGAATGTGGTCAGGCCAGGGGCCCCTGTACACTCACCAGTGAGTGTTGTATGCAGGCTCCCTGGGTGTGTGTGCAATTCCATGTGCCAGCTGGAAGGTCTGGATGCTTTATGACCCTCGTGTAAGTGAGTCTGTATTTCTAATATGGGTGGTGCTCCCCCAGATTAGTAGTGTCCAACCTGAACATCTGCACACGGTGGCTCTGGTGGTCCAGGAAACATCCTGTGCGTTGGGCTCTCTCCTCACAAGAACGTTGGGAGAATCAAACAAGATAAGAGATGGAACAGCACTTTGATCCTAGATTTTATTATTATTATTCTTTTACTGCCCTAAAAGAATGTCTCCCCTGGGCCTTGGAATTACCTAGACCATTTCTTTTTCTATTGGCTTTGGATCCCCAAGAGAGAATCATATTTTCAACAAGTTTTAGCTGCCATACATTCGTAAAAGATGGAATGCAGGCCTGGAAGGCACCCTGGGGAGCATCTACCACTTTCATGCAGATGGGGACGACAAGGAGAGGTGAGCATATAGTCTACGGACACACAGCTGGTCAGCTAAACCCTTCACCTCCATCCATTGGCATGGTGGGGTCCAGTGGCTCTGAGGCGGCAAGATTGCTCGGGGTTACCCAAGGGCAGGACCTCGGGTATCCTCTCATCTTCAGGGCTCTTTCTGAGCAAGTGTTTGGAGGCTGAGCAGGACCGTGGCCCCCGCTCTCTGTCTGCAGCTGTGAGAGCAGGCCGGAGCTGGCGCTGATCTTGCCAGAAAGGAAGTAAACAGGCTTGGGGACGTGGGTGTCCCCACACACCGCCTCGGCGGCCTCCAGGGTTCCAAAGATAGTTAACACTTCACACGGAACTTGTGACAGAAACACGCTGTTTTGTGCAGAGTTCCTGACAGGCAGGCGGGACAGGCTCCCGAGAAACAAAGGGAGATTTATTGAAAAGAAAAGAGAAGGCAGTTGGAATTGTACGGGGACTGGAAGTGAAAAAAGAAAGTGGTTCTGGTGAAAGGTGTGCTGGCCAGTAGACAAAGGAAACCCAGACGCGTCCAATCCATCTTGTCCAACAAACTACACCTCCACGACGTCTCTCCAAACAGAAGGATTTAATTCTCCCTCGTTAAGGCCCCTTGCTACCGCTGGCTGCCAGAAAGGAGAGGGTCGTAAAAGCTCTATTACCTTTTGGTGACCAACTCTGTGACCAGAAATATCATTATTGCCCACACTCCGCGTCCTGCTATTCTGTGCTTGGTCTGACCCAAAAGCAGGTGGGGACCATATTGTTTTGGGGACCCCTCCCCACATCTAACCCCATGGTTGCATGGAAGGTCTTCATTCACGCATATGTTCCCACACCTGAGAAGGCAGCAGGCATTTGTTTTTGAAGGGACTTTATTTAAAAACACAGTATTGGGCATCTGTTCTACAAGTCTGAGTGTTCTTTGGGAGTGGCAAGATGCAATATTGGAAATATGAACTTGCCTGAGAATCTGGGACAGGTGAGCAAGGCATCTGTGTTATTCGATGGCTGAGAAATGATAGCCACCAAAACAATGACAATAACCATCACAGATACATCCTTGCTCAATAGATCACAAGACTGACTCCTCTAATTTCCAACTTCTAAAATCCCATGTTTATTTAATAATTCGACCGATTTTGAGGGAACACCTACGATGGGCCAAATATTGGTGTCAAGCTTTGGGGAGGGGGATGTAAAATCACAGATGATGTGGTCACGGCCCTCCCTCAAAGGCAGAGTGTGGGGACATATGCATGCATGAAGACCGGCAATGCAGCCACCGACACCTGTGAGGTCTGAACAATGTGCTGTGAGAGCAGAGAGGAGGCCCCTTAAGCCTGCAAAGGGAGCAGTGGGGTCAGCCTGACAGAGGCGGTGACCTTTGCCCTGGGCCTTGGGAATGGGTAGAGAGCTGGGGTGGGAAACGGAGCTGGAAGAGCCTTCCTGGCAGGAGGGACTGCGGAGAGGCCTTAGCGAGCAGATGTCTGAGCAGGCCGTGCGGTGGGAGGCTGGGCAGTGGTGAGGAAAGAGGCTGTGAGTGCTGCTTGGAGAGCCAAGCCTTGACCGTAGGCAGTAGGGGCGGGGGGTTGTGAACAGGAGGACAGGTCCCTGGTGGGGATATGGGCAAAGGACCTCACCTGGGAAAAGAAGGGAGGGCTGTCACCATAGCAAAGGAACTGGAAACAAGACTGGATTTACGAGATGTGTGTGAGGATAAATGACAAGATTTACTGACCATTTCAATGGAAAATGAAGAAGAAAAATATGGTAAAAAAAAAAAAAAGATGAAGTTGTGAGCTCACATAACTGAGAAGCTACTGGTGCTATGAGCCAAATTTAGAAATAAGTCTAAGAATCCAACTCAGGGGGGGAAACCATGAAGGCAGCCCTGCCTCCTTCCCTTGGTCGAGCCCCTAGTGCCCAACATCAGGCAGGTACTCCATTAGGAATGACTGTTTCCTGCCCCCGGAAACACATGCCCTCTTGTAGATGAAGACATTTATAGAGAAGGTCGTCCAAGACAGACGGGTACCTTTCCAAATCGAGACCAGAAGGCAGAAGAAAGATGATCCTCATTGGAGAAATCAGAAGAGGCTTCCTGGAAGAGGTGGCATTGACTGTAGCCTTGAAGGATACAAGTTCAACCCACAGACATGTGGGTAAGGGGAACAAGCCAAGGCAACAAGGGACAGTGGGTAAAGGCGGTGTGGCGGTGGCAGGAGGATGAAGAAGAGTGAGAGATAAAGCAGAAAACATTGGGAATGCCAGTGGGAATCGGTGCTGAATTTAGGAGCTCCATGGAAAGCCATTGAAGGTTCTGAGCAGTGGGAGGACCCGGGACTTAGGAAGTCATGGCTGACGATGGCAGAGGCCCCAGCGGAGCCATGGAGGGATCTGGGAATGGGGAAGGCAGAAAATGACTTTCCAAGCTGCCAGTCTAATCTCTCAGGGGTCCTCTGCTATTGGGCTCATGATAGCCTCTTCTGGGACTAGCTCAAGAAACGCTCTCCGAGCTAATAATTTTATGTCAAGTCTTGTGTAAAACCAGGTTGGATTAATTATTGATGCAAACTTAGGCAAATGAAAGCTCGCCCTGGTTGGCAAGGTTCCCTCCTGCAAAATTAGCTTACGCAGCTCTGGCTGCCTCCTGGGGAGAGGCACGCGCCTGTCAGCAGCTCAGACACGCCCGGGGACCTGCACACGGAAGGGCTTTGAACCTGACTTCAGGTCTGCGCCAGCATCTCAGCTGCCTCCCCGCCGCCATCTGGGCAGGGGTGGGAGGGCGGGCCCAGAATGAGCGGGGGAGCTTGCTCCCAGGCCTCCCGTGGGTTCCCTCACAGCCGGCCGTGCGCAGAAAACAATATCAGCAATAACAGCCTCGCAGATTCAATTTCATCCATTTAATTAAATGGCTCCAGCGCTCGCAAATTGCAGCAATGGAGGCGAGCTCATGCCAGACACACAGTTGCAGACCTGACACACAACGCAGTCTGGAAGGTGCGGCAAAGACCGGTTACCCCCATGGGAGAGCCCAACACCAGGCAGGCGAGTGAACAAGAACACGCGGCAGCCCCACAAGCCTTCCAAAATGGACAAGATCCCTTTTCCCACTCCTTTGACAGACATTTATTGAGCACCTACTATACGCCAGGCCATGAGAAATACAGAGGTGAATGGGAGGGCCTTGCCGTTAAGGAGCCCAGAATTTCCTGGGAACACATGCTGACATGCTAGTGCCCTTGGTGTGTTCATAGGCGAGCTCAGTTAGGGGTGCTGGGGCGGGCCTGGGAGGCAAAGTGTTTGGACATTATCCTAAGTGATGGCAGTCCCTGAGGGGAGAGGGAAGGTTGAGCAGGATAGCAGGAAAGTGCTAGGAATACTGCAGGAAGTAAGATGTTCACACTCCCTGTCCCTGCCCCGCCC
>NW_006298351.1:913976-923803 GCF_000327345.1 Myotis davidii
CTTTTCCAGATTCCTGAACCCTTCTTGATGCTGGGACAAGAACCCTGGCAGTGAAGATCTTTTTCTTCCTTACTTTTTGGACCAGCAACAAGCACCTGTGTCCTGCTCCCCAGGCTAACATCAAGCTTATGAGTTCTGGGAAATGCATCATCAGACAGACCAGTATGAGTGTTAAATCAGCATTAGAGGATCAATGCCTAAGGTATTTTCCCGACCTGGGAAATAGGCCCAATGCAACATGTGTTGTCTATCTACCCATCAGGTGTATCATAGTATTAATGTAAATGGTGAGGGACACAGGAGGTACTCAACACATATAGGAATGAATGAAATGTGGTGGAAGTTCTTGGTCAAGTGAAAAGCACCATACATTAGAGAGGTGATGGTGGTTGTGATGGTGATGGTGGTGGTGGTGATGGTGGTGGTGGTGGTGGTGATGGTGGTGGTGGTGGTGATGGTGGTGGTGATAGTGGTTGTGATGGTGATGGCGGTGGTGGTGGTGATGGTGGTTGTGATGGTGATGGAGGTGGTGGTGATGGTGGTGGTGCTGGTGAAGGTGGTGGTGCTGGTGAAGGTGATGGTGGTGGTGGTGGTGATGGTGATGGTGTGATGGTGAAGGTGGTGGTGTGATGGTAGAGTATTATGAGAGTTTTAAAGCTATTCTTAAAAATGAGTTTGACTAAAGTTGACTTCAAACATCACCAGAAATTAACCAATTCTATCGGACTTCAGAGAACCTCGCTTCTTTCTTCTTGGTTAGATTAATTAGAGGATTCCTGTGCCAAGCTCCAGTGTAACTGTCTATATTTTCTGTGTAGCCCCCAATCCCCAAATAAAAATGTGTAGTAGGTAAAACAAACCCAGAGTTAGGGAACAGACTGACATGGGCTCATGTCTGACTCCACCCTTTACCATTTGCTAGAATCTGAAGAGCCTCCTACATCTCTGAGCCTTAGTTTCTTCAGCTATGAAATGAGAACAAGAAAAATTGCCCGTGGAGTTATCAAGAGGATAACATGATACTGTTAATGTTGCATACAAGGTGTAGCACAGTGCCGGCCACATACTAGGTGCTCCATAAATCTCACTCACATGCTCTCTGATTTGCTCAATTTCTGATGTTTTTCCTCCTTCCCATGGGCCTCCCTAAAGACCTTTCATCTCCCAAATTCATCCCTAATTTTCCAAATGACTTTGGGCCACAAGCCCACCCTTTCTGAGCCTTGGTTTCTTAGCCTCAAATGTTAAGAGTAGCCATTTTTTTTTCCTAACTTAATTATACCCTAAGAGAAAGTGCCTCATGGTGCATGCAACTAAATGAAAACATTAATTAAAATAAAACATGAGCTCAGCAACAATGAAAATGGGAGAAGAAACATATAATAAAATAATTCGTATACACATATAGCATACCCCACCCTCAGTCTCAACGCCCTCGGGATCTAAGAAAGGCTTGAAGGCTGACCTGAGGTGTTTCCCAATCATACTTCATGATGGCATCAGTCCTATCACTGCTCCCCACAGCCTTCCCAGGTTACCCAGCATCCTGAATTCTATGTCATGAATAGTCTCCACTCTCCACTTCCACATGACTCAACAGCTCCTCGGTGAGAAGAAATGACTATTCCTTACCCCCTCTGCTGACCTCAAATGGGTACTACCCAACAGAAACCTTGACACAGCTTCTGTCCTTTAGTTCTCTGGCCTCCTAATGTCAAACCAGCTTGGTTTCATCTCCCGTTTGAAGACTCAACCGAGCTACTTCCCTTTCTGACCCCAAGGGTCTCCATCTACAAAATGGGGCTGCCTCCTGGGATTGTTGTGATGAGTAGATAACACAAATTGCAGTGTGGCTGGCACAGAGTGGGGCTTTCAACAAGTCATTCCCATTCTTCCCTGGTCCCCATGTCCAGAAATACCACGGGCTGATCACACATCCCAGAGCCAGAACCCAGTCGCACTGGGCAAGTCACATGCAGTTACAATGTCATTGCCTTTACCATGCAGAGTACAGTACGCTTACTAATGTAATTACCCTGCAATGCTCGAAGTCCATGAACAATGTGCATTTGTGAAGTAGTGTCCACAGTAGTTACGGCCACTTCCCTCTTCTAATCCACAAGGTCACCATCTCACCCATCGAGGACTTCCTCCCACTGAGGAATAGCCTGAGTTTCTTAAAGAAATAGGAGGTGGGGATAGAGGGGCTACTTCTATTTTCCTCTCCAACTATTTCAGACACACTGATGGCAGACAGAGGAAAATGGAAAAGGGAATATCAAAATACTCCTTTCTTCTCGGTTCCACCTCATGAAGCTCACCTGGCCTTGCTGGGACAGGATCTGAGACACATACAAATGAATTTCGGCTGTCCCCCTGCCCACACTCCTCGCCGGGGCAGTACCCCTCTGCATCCTTTGGAAGACCTCAGACTTCGACCTGTTTTTGAAAACCGAAGCAAAGCACGAAGATGGCCCTGCCCCGGGCTGTTCCCTAGCACAGCGGTCACAAGACTGAAGTCCCAGCATCGCTCTCCGTTGGCCAAGCCATGCAAGGCCTTCATTCATGTCACCATGACTGGGCCACACCGAGCACCGTGACTGTTCCTGCCTCTCTCATGTGTGACCTCGTCTGGCTCCCACACTGGCTCAGTGAGGTGAGTAGAGGCTCCAAGAGATGAACTGTCTGGCCCGAGAATATGCAACAAGGAAGTGAATCCCAGTGGGCCGGTGGCTGGGACTGAACCTCATCTCCCGCGAAGCCTGTCCCGTCTGTGGTGGGAAAGGAGAAGGCCCAGGCTTCTCCAGCTCTGAGTCTTCCCAGGGGGCTTCTGCTTCTCGCTCGGACACTTCCCCACTGGGGACCTCCTGCAAGTCACTCAACAAGCTCCCCTGGGGTCCTCACTCCAAGAGCCCTTCCTAGCCCCCAGACTGTTAGCAGAGGTTTCCTGTTGTGGTTCTCTGCTTGTTTTCTGGTTTCTGCGTCAGACCACAAGCCACATGATCACACTGCTTCTGCTCACCAATATATCCTCAGTACCTAGCAGAGTGCTGGATTTAATGAGAATTTATCAAATAGCGGAATGAATATATCAATGGCCAAATAAAGAGCTCTCATAAGCTGTGTGATACCCAGGAAGATCATTTCTGGTCCGCCATTTCCCCCCTGCAAAATGGCAATTATTCTATCTGCTCTGCAGGGCCTTGCTTGACACCCTCCCACAGCCTGCCACGCCCTCCGTAACCCCTGCCCCTACTCCAGTTTTCTCTGTAAACCTGCCGCTATCTGTGATACTGTACTAGTATATATACATGGTCGGTCTCCCCCACTAAAATATCGGCTTCGTGAAAGCAGTGATCTGGGTTTCTCTGCTGTATCCCTAGATAGCTAGGATAGTCCCTGGCACGTATCAGGTGCTCACTAAAGACTCGTTGAATAAACAAACGAGTGGGCAGTAAGTATCATTCAAGTCTTGCCGTTAATGGAACGAACAACTTACTAGGAGCCAAACCTTGGGCTAAGCGTTTCTATTGACAGTGTTTACATATGATGTCACCATCCCCAGTACCAAGAGCTTCCAACTACTTGATCTCCCAGTGATCAGAGGTGCCCTCTCTCTCCCTGTCATTTTTCACATCCCTGGTTCTCCCCAAAACAGTCTGTCAGATGTGTTCAAGGAACCAGCGCATCTTTTAATTAAAACAGTCTGCTATGATGAATCTGTTATTATAGAGCCTTACCTATGTAAAACATTAATAATACAAATTTCATTTGTTTATGTCAGTGCCAAGCATTAATTTTTAATAGCAAAATGTATGAGTTATGAAAGGCATTAATGCAAACCAAATCACAGCTGAGGATGCAAAGGAAATCTATTTTTTAGAATAAGCAGTGGCGATGAAACATTATTGTGGCTTCCAAGCCAGAGGAAGGGGGGGGGGGATGTTTCTTCACCCTTCAGCAGTAATTAAAAAAAAAAGACCCACATGAAGAAAGAACTTCATCCTCACATTAACATCAGTTCATAATTAGAGCAGAGAGCTGTCCCTTTTATCCTGTAGGATCTGTGGTGGCAATTTCAAAGCAAGAATTTAGGCAAAATTGTCCTAATTAACTGCCTGGTCACATGCAAAATTCTAGGAAAAAATATTAATTTGTTACATGTGCGCAGCACAATGAAGTTTACAAAGCACTTTCATCCATTATCTTAACTGACCCCTGCAACTCTGCAAGAACGGAGAATGTATGCCCGTTTTACAGATGAGCTCACTGAGGCTCCGAAAGGCTTGGTGACAGGGCAGGGACTGCAGTAAGTGTTCAGTGAACAAATGAAGGGAAGTGGAAAAGAAAAGTCAAGGGAGAGAAAATGGAGGGAGGAACGGAGAGAGACGTTTTAAAAATAAACAGACCTGCATCTTAATCATCATTGGTATTAGACTGCTAATACCAATCGTTCCTGACAGTCTCAGAATCCGCCTGAGCTGTTGTCACCAGAGCCCTTCACTCCGCACGGAAAGGGGTGGGGAGTAGCGGGCACAGCTGCTGGCAGTTATGACGGGGAAATGTAAGCATTTCATGTTTATATCCCAACCAGTTCAGACTCTTCACTATTAGTAAATAATGAGAGGATTGCCTCCGCCGATCTTTCTCTAATTCTAAGATGACATGATTTATTCATTCATTGGCACGCATCTGAGAAGCACTTAGGTACTGAGAGCTGTGCTAACCCGTAGAAAGGAAAGGTGGGTGGAATGTACGAGAAACAGTCTGGCAGGGAGGCACACCCATGCTCTTGAGTTGGAAGGGGGAAGGGGGGCTCATGGGGCACTTGTAAAACCTTTTCTAGTCGAGATACATTGAACTTGATCCTTGACGCTGCCCACTGGCAAAAGAAAGGAGGTCGAATGGATTCCAGGGCCGGAGAATGTCAAGGACACTTTTCTGTACCACCTCCTGTGAGCCTCAAGCTAGTCCAGCTCAATGGAGATCATGACAGCTCCAGGACTCGGCTCAGATCTTTTCATGTGAGCGTTCGTATAGTCCCAAAAAGATGAGAGCGAGAGATGGAAAGGGGAGGGGGATGGGAGAGAGAGAGAGAGAGAGAGAGAGAGAGAGAGAGAGCTTGGTGCCTGGGAGATGCATCACTGGGATGCACTAGCTGGCTACCCTGAGATTGGATCCTAAACCTGCAATTACCTGCCCTGCACTCTCCAGCAACGCCCACTCCTGTCAGCCTCAGTTTCCTTACCCGTGACTAGGATGCTCCCCAGGTGCCTGCGAGGTTGGACGGAGATAATGTAGTTTTAGAATGTATTTACACACCTGCCTTGTTCCAGAAAGAATCTGCAGCGTCTGCGAGACAATGTGGACACAGCACTTTGCACACTGCCTAGCATGTAATAGGTCCTCAATCAACGCTAGCCTTCCTGCCTAAGGAAGCCTCAGCAGCTCCGTCTAATTCGATGTGGAGAGAAGGCAGCGGACAAAATGAATTAGAGAAATGTAGGTATTTTTAGAGAAAAGTAGTCTTAATAAGTAGATCACCTATTCTTCCAATAAAAAAAATAATAACTCTGGAAACTGGGTAGCAATATGAAAAATGTTCCAATATAAATAAAAAGGCAGTGAAAATAAAATAAGATGAATTTTTAAAGGGGAAAAGGCAGTGAATAGCAAACAGAACATTTGCATGAGGCTTTGTGCAATATGTCTATCTAACAAGATGGAGAAATTTTCACACCCCCTCCTGCCACCCTCTCCAGATTTCCCTTGGGTGAGGAAATGGCATTTTTGGGGTAATTTGGGAAGAAGGAAGCTAAATGTGGAAGCTACCCCTTCCCACAAACAGCCACACTTTGGTCAAGTTACTAACTTATGCACAGTTGCTGTAGGGGGCTTGCTGGGACTTCGAGGGAAGCGGGTGGACTTTGTGCTCAGCTTGATGGGAAGACAAAGAACGTGTACAGACACAGGATCATGGAGGAGAGCAAAACCAGGGAGCGGTTGTGGAAATGTTTAGAAGTTGTGAGAAGAGTTCAAACACTCTGGAGGCCTTGAGCCAGAGAATCGGGGGCCTGTGCTGACATCTGGGCTACATTTTTCTACGTGAACAAAGATGTAAGGAAAAAGGGAAATGCGTGATGCAGTAGAATGAAAAGATTGCGGTTGTTTTTCTAGTACTCCTCCTGATTATGTCAGACATGGGTGCTGTGGAAAATTTGGAAAACACCGAAAAGCATAAGGAAGAGACATCACTGTTAATATTCTGGCGTACATCACGTGAGTTTCCGTCCCACGTATATGCGTGCTGGCTTGCATAACTGAATATGCACACGCACACAGGAACGCGTAAGGCCACATACACCAGATGTTCTGCCCTCCACTTTTTCTGCTCAGCCACGTAACGTGAGCATTTCACACGCCGTTACCAGTCTCCTTTTCATTTTTAATGGCTGTATAGTATTCCACGCTATGGGAGTGCACAGTTTAACCAATGTCTTGATTTTGAACTTCACTATTCTAAATGATGCCCAAGTGCATATCATTGTACCTTTGCATATACATATATGGCCATTTCTTCAGGACCCATTTCTAGGAATAGAACTGCTGGGCCAAATATATTTAAAGATTTCATCACATTTGGCCAAATTTCCTCCCACATATAGTGCACATATTTTCTACGCCACCAGCCATGCCTGCAGATATGCCCACTTCCTCCACCTGTTCACTTAGCCCTGGGGATGCCCTTTCACTCCTGCCAATTTAATGAGTGAAAAGAGCGTGTCTGCGTTGTTTTAACTTTTGTTTCTTTGCTTACCTGTGAGATTAATTATTTTCAGTTGTTTATGCAGAATTGGACTTTCTATTTCATTTTTTATGAATTACATATTCATGTCTTTTGCCCATTTTCTTATTGCAATTTCCTTTTTACCCTTCTGCATTTTAACCATTTGCCTGCCATATATGCTGTAAATCTTTCCTTGATTTATATTTAGCTTTTTAATCTGTTTATGGAGTTTTTGAAGCATAATAGTTTTTATTTAGTTAAATCTGTCAATATTCTCTCCCTCTCCCTTCCTCTCTGAAATCAATAAAAATATGTGTTAAAGAAGAAGTTTTACCTAGTATTTTATTTTGGTTTCAATTTATCAGCATTTAGATTCCCCTTCTCCCATTCAAAGTCAAATGCCTATGTTTTGTCTCTTTTTTAATTGTTAAGTTTGTCAAAGATTGTTTAGTATTCTTCTACTGTCTTTGGGCTAAATCTGTGGCCTTCTCCCTCACTTCTTGAGTTGAATGCCTAGTTCATCTTTTTTTTCCTTGTTTCTGCCTGATAAGAAAGTTGTTCAATGCTATGAATATTCCTTTGGGTAAATCCTTGGTGATATTCCATCAGTTGATATGTTGTATTCTCATTGTTAGTGCATTCTCCACAGTCTGTAATTATAGTTTGTTTTGATTTAATCATTGACAAGAGTAATTGAAATTCCTCCTTATCTCACCCAACATCCTTCTCAGCTCAACTTGCCTCCTTTGGTTTTCTCATTTTTTCCCCAAGCAGACCATGTCTTCTTAATGTCTTCCAATGACGCCATATAGCTTCTTGAGGGGTTTTTTCTCCCTCCCCCCTCCCCCACACCTTCCCGGAGTCCAAAGAGATATACCTTCATCATAGGTCTACCTTTGATCTATAACACTTTTCACAAAAAATTTAGTATTCCCCCCCGTATTGTTTGTCTTCAAGAAATTCATAATCTGTCTACACCCTATAAAAATATACGGTGTAAGAAAGGCACTGGCCACCTTTCTGACCTCCTAGATGATGGCTAAGCCCCCTTTCAGTCTTCTTTACGAGGATGGGTGAAGTGTGCAGCAGCCCCCAGCCCAGTTCTCAGCTTGATGGAGGGACCTCCTCTACACCACGGACTCATTCTCCAATCAGGTAAGACACATGGAAGAACTACAGTTCCCAGCATGCAGCCATACTGTGATTCATCCATGTTCATTCTTTGGCCTACAGCACCTCATTTGTGGCTCTTAAACTCCATGGTTTGGAATGTGGCACTATTGGTGCATACACAGGCACATTTTCTGTTAAAAACTCAAGTGACTGTCCAAGATTGAATGCAGACAGAGGAGGGGGAAGGAGGAAGGAGGGCAGCAGTAGTCAGGAGAGGGAGTGAAGAGCAGGAGAAGGACGGCCACTGATTTTTCTGATTTCTAGCATCCCAGAGTCTCAGAGACAAGGAGACAGCACGAAATCCCTTGTTACTTTTCTTCAAATGGTCTGTTTCATAAAACAAAAGTAAGGTGGTTTCTCTTAGTCCAACCCCATCTGCTTTAGTTAGTGGAAATCCCTCTTTGGTTCTGTATTAGGCTGATTAGCAATCCTAGTTTGGGGTGATTTTCTGAGCTTTTATCTCATATTTTCATCAGTATTCAGTGAAGAATTTAAAGAATTTATACCCAGGACTTGAGAACCAGATACCATTTCAATGAGCATTTTCATTCATTGTGATAATTTTGCTTCTGCAATAAATTCCAGTCTTGCTGCCACCTAAACCGAGCCCCATCATTTCTTGCTGGGAGTTTTGGGAACATTTTCTGCCTCCTCTCTGCCTCCCGTCCTGTCATTCTTCACTTCAGGCACCAAGAGTGATCTTCCTAAAGCCAAATCTCTTTTGTTGGGGGGTCCAATCTAAATCTTCAGCTCAGCCAAACACTCACTGAGCATCTACTTGGTATAACATTTAGCTGCCAGTTCCTCTGGGGCTCTGGGGATAAGGGAGCCAGCTCAGTGTTTCCTCCTTGGGCCGCCAGGCCATACAGTGTATCTGAGAACATGCAGGGCAAAGGAAGTTGGTCTTCAACTTCTTCAGTGTCATCACCGCCCCCCCCCCCCCAACCTTGCCAAAATAGTATTGCCAGGATCGGCTACATAACTTGGGGAAGTCATTGAAAAAAGAAAACACAGGTCCCCTTGTTGAAAAATTATGACGAATTTCAAAGTGTCATTCACCCAAGGGTGGGGCCCTTCTGAGGGTGGGGCTCTGAGTGTGTGCACAGGCCACACACCATGAAGCCAGCACTGGTGCTATGCTTAGACTAATAATCATTTATCAGATGGATGGAGCTGGAAAGGTTGAAAGAGATCATAGAGACCAAATCCAACCTCTTCACTCTTCATTCTTCACTTGCAGAGTTGGGTCTGAAGCTCAGATAGGACAAGATCATGGCCAAGAGCAAGTGAGAGATTGGGTTTCTTGTCTCTAGATTAGGAACTTTACTTTCTGTCAGTCATTCAACCACACAGGCACGGGGAAAGGCCTAGGACATGCCAAGCACTGAGCTCTAGTATTTTTTAAAATATATTTTATTGATTTTTTACAGAGAGGAAGGAGAGGGATAGAGAGTTAGAAACATAGATGAGAGAGAAACATTGATCAGCTGCCTCCTGCACACCTCCTACTGGGGATGTGCCCGCAAGCAAGGTACATGCCCTTGACCGGAATCAAAACTGGGACCTTTCAGTCCACAGGCCGATGCTCTATCTATCGACTGAGCCAAAACGGTGAGGGCTGAGCTCTAGTATTGATCACCATTTCCTCATAGCACAGAGGGTTTGGAGCCCTTATTCCACCGAAACCTGCATGGAACATGATGAGGTCAATTTTTCTCTCTGGGCTTTAGTTTCCTCTTTTGCAATAGGAAGGCATTGAGCCAGCTGGCCTTGAGGGTCCCTCCCAGGCCCAAACTATGTGGAAACTACAGGGAGGAGCCCTAGCCTGTTTGGCTCAGTGGATAGAATATCGACCTACAGACTGAAG
>NW_006298351.1:923827-927972 GCF_000327345.1 Myotis davidii
CTCTCTCATCATTGATAGCTCTCTCTCTCTCTCTCTGAAATCAATAAGAATATATTTAAAAAAAAAAAAACTGCAGGGAAGAAAGCATTCTCACAGGACACCAAGGGAACTCCCACCCCCACCAAGGATGTAGCTCTGGGCTAAGCAGTACTCGGGTGAAATTAAACTCTGCTTTCAACTGAATTTGCCAGTTTTTCAGCCAAAAAATAAATAATAATAATAAGTATCACAACTACAAGCTGTTCCAAGCCAACCTGCCCTTAAACAGATAATAGGATTTGCATAAATTGGGTGCTGCTGGGGTTTAAATAATTCATCAACAAGGCAGGCTCTTTTTAATAGCCAAACAGAACTGCCAGACTCCAAGAAACGATCAATGGCACCCACATCCCAGGGATGTGAGCTGCATGCCAGGATGGCCGGAGCTGCTGGGTGAGGCCTGGACAGGACTCTGCATCCTGGATCTACATGGATTCAGACACAGGGTGTGCTTTCCCTATTTCATGGTACTGATGTGTTCAGCAAAGCTTGTTCTCTGTCATGGCCTAGAGAACAGAATTGTTCGGGAAAGGCCCAAAGTTAGGGTCACTAGGAACCCCTGGGAAGGAGATGTCAGGCTCTCTGGAGATGCTTGTCCCTCAACAGCTAGTGCTGCTTCAGGTGTCAAAGTCACCCATCCAAAAGGTCACCGGGAACACACCTGCAGTTGAGTGAAGGTGACTTCACGGCTCATTGCAACGAGGGAGAACACATTTCATGGGAGCCATGCGGAGGGTCGGGGAGAGGGTGTGAGGTGACTTGTTATAGGACTTGAGCCTCTGTTAGGTGCTTTGGGAAGGGTTCAAGGATGTAAGGTGTGGAGTCTACTCAACTGGCCGCTCAGGGAGTGGAGGTAATGCTACACCTGAGCACTTGAATAAATCTTAAGGAGAAGAAAGCACAGCCAGGCTAAAACTGAAATAGGAAAAGGACAGTCACTCATAGTAGCTGCCAGGGAGTGCTGTCTGGCACTTTGGGATTCGCACAGTGACCTTGTTTGTTTCTCTGCCTGGATGAGATTATAAAAGGGCTCTTGCTTTTCTCTCATCTCATTACACTTGCGTAGTCACCCTGCCCGATGCCTGTGTTTTGTGAGGGTGTTTATGTCCAACAGAAAAACACCAGGTCAGAACAGAAGGGCCAGGCCAGCTCCTAGGAGCCAGACCTCACGCAGGTGACAACCGGTTCCCAGGCCCCAGAGGCTGCTCCTCCCCTTCTCATAGTCACACAAGAACATCAGTTTAGCAGATGACCGCCCATGCACCCTGACTCAGGATGCTCCATGCTGACTTTGCTGCCGTCCCCTTAAATGTGTCCCCTCTCCAGGCTCCCCACCTTGCTACGTGGAACCACCTCCCACATGGGGACCCAGGTGAGACTGTACATCATCCTAGCCCCCTCCCGCTTCCTTATGTCCCCATCCAACATTTAATCCCATCACAAATCCTGCTGCGGTGCCTGAAGGTTAAACTCCAAATCCTAGAGGTCTATGTCCTTGTTGGGTCCCGTCTGCTCAGTACAAGTTACTTTGCCTTTTTCTGGATGTAGTGCTACCTTCCTTATCTGCCCGCAAGGAATGGCAGTGACTTGGGCTTTCTTTCTCCCTTGCACTCAAAGAACCCGCATTATTGTGATTTCACGCACATCTCTCCCGCGTCTGTCTTGCATCTCCATGAAATCTTCCCCCTGCATCTTCCCCCCACCCCCACCCCCCAGCCAATGCCCAGGGCAGTAAAGGCACAGTCCAGCCTTGAACCAAACAGCAGAGAGGAGGGTGGCACAGGGGACGGTGGCCACACGAGGATCCACACCAGACTCCCCCCTCCCCCCAATCTGCTCTGAGGCCAGACATGAAAGGCCTTTTTGGAGAGATGCAGGGAATTGTCATTAGCGCCTTTCTTCTCTTGATAATGACCCTGCCAGAACCAACAGAAAGAAAAAAATTACAAGACACGTCGGTGTGCTATTTATTATAATACATGGGCTGCAGTGTACATATAATCATGAAAATCGTCCTTCGACCAAAACTGCCACTGTCTTTGTGCCGGTTTTAATATTGTGTACTATCTAAAATTTTCTATTGATGGCTTCAAAGAAAAAAAAATCATAGAATTTTAGAGGAACCCAAAGCCATTTAATCTATCCTCAAAAAAATAAAAATAGAAAAGCCAGTATCTAGTGATTCAGTACTTGCACATCTCTAGCGACCGTAAGCTCACTATCTCCTTCCTCCAAAGTTATTTCTTGAAATCATAATCACAGCTCTCCCCCTTCCTGTTTTGAATCAATTATGAAAGTAACAGGCGAGTCAGCGGTAGGTAATAGATGAGCATCATTTCTCATAAAGGGGAACTGAAGCAGGCAAATTGGATATTAGACCAGAAGGGACTTACTGTGCCTCCCTCAAGTCTAGGACCAGCTTACAGGGAGAGGTGGGTCTCTGAGCAGCCTCCCTCCCACCGGGTCCTTGGGGGACCCTGCTGCCTCACACCCCACGTGGGCCCAGAGGGTCCGGAATGTAGCACTGTGCTGCCTTGTGAGTGTGGCGTGTGGCCCTAGCTCCAACAGACACACAGGGACCTGCAGGTTCAGACTCTCCCCATCTCCCCAGCTGGGTGAGCCACTCCTCTTCCTAAGGCTTAGGACCAGCAAGAGGCACAAGCCCAGGGGGTGGTCCTGTTGTGTGCACCAATCGTAACCCGGAGAACGTGGTTCCGCCCTAGGCGATTGTTGGAGCCAATCAGCTTGATTGCTTTCCTTGATTGACTGAAATCTGCTTCCATTCAAGTCCACCCATTGTCCCCAGTTCTGGGCTCTGTGGGAGGACAAGAAGCCAGGGACTGCACCCACCACCACAGGCTCCATCGTCAGCAAACCCTAGTTCAAACCTTGGCTCTCACACTGACTTATCATGTCTCTGTGGACAAATTAGGCTGTTTTTCTGAGTCTCCATGTCCTCACCTGTGAAATGGGCATGATGTTGGTCCCCAAGTGAAGCATCTAGCCTGGAATATGGTAATGGTTTTGTAAATACTCATTGCTGGTGTTATTGTCACATGGCATTAGTATAAATAGCGCATAATATAATACACAAAAAGAGCTTAGCCCACCCTTGGGGCGACTCCTAGTGGCTGTTCTGGGTAATGCAAAAGGAAACAAGAAGACCCAAACTTCACCCTTTACCAGCCACCTGGGGGAGATGTGGGCAAAGAGGACCGGGCACGCTTTCATGTGCTGATCCACTCACCTCCATGGGACATGTTCATTCACTCACCTGATACTTTCTTCACTCCTGGCTCTCATTCCAGCCCTGTGCTAGGCCCTGAGGCCACAGAGTTAGTCGATACTGCTCTGACCTTTACAGAGTCCAACTCTAGCAAAGGTTCCAGGATAGGGCTGCAGAATAGAGCCCTTGGGACTGGGGGGGGGGGCACTTCCAGATGGTGTTCCTGGAGAGGCTTCCTAAAGGAGCAGGAACTTAAACTGAGCTTTGAGCAATGTCTAGAACTTGATGGTTGGTGTATCTGTTATTTATGCCACTGTAACTGCTGTGTAATGAGCGGCTCCAAAACTCAGTGGCTCAAAACAAGGAGCATGCACTTTTCCTCAGGAGCCTGTGCCGGGCTGGCCGGCTCTCTGGTCTGGGCTAGCACTTTCACACAACTGGGTGTCAGCGGGCCTTCAGATGGGCCAAGAGGGGTAACATGGCCCTTCTCCACGTGTTTCTCATCCACCAGCAAGATCATCTGGGGAAGCCGTGCAGGGAGCACAGAGGAGCAGGGTGAGAGTGGCTGCAGTGGGCAGGTGTGTTCAAGACTGGGCTGTGGCGATTCACTGACATCCCGTGGGCCATCAGATGTGGCATGGCCAAGGCCGGTGTCAGGAGGGAGGACCCCGCCCGCCCAGTTGCAGAGCACAGGGAGAGGAGGAGAACAGAGGTTTTCATGCCATCAGTTCACACAGGGGGAGTGACAGGAACAAACAGAGGCAAGGCTGAATGAGCCTCGGGGAGCTTTTCCTCTCCACCCTCAATCACAACAGCGGCCATTTCCTGAGCTTCCACCTTGCGCCAAGCACAGGGTCAGGGCCCGCAGCACAACAACCCT
>NW_006298351.1:927996-936649 GCF_000327345.1 Myotis davidii
GGATAGGAGAGCCAGGATGTAAACCCTGGTCTATCAGACACAAAACCCTGTACACTTTTGGCCACCTCCCACTGCCTTTCCCACCATTAGGAGTCAATAAGGAAATTAAAGATTGAACCCAGATGGCCAAGAGCCAGGAGTCTACCCAGGGTCCCACCTTTTGTAGGGGCGCAGCCCTTTCTAGGGAGCCTCACTTTATGCCAGAGCTTGCTTTTCTCTCCACCGCCAAGACCCTCCCTGCACTCGCCATCTTCACTTAGGCAGCCCGATTTGAGCTTAATTAGGTCTGCGCTCAGTTCATGAGTTTCCGTAAACTTAATGGGCTCTAGAGGGAAAATAGAGATCTTTCTCACCAGGTGTTCGTTGCATTCCCAAGTTGTCCCTGCTGCGCTCGCAGCCTCATTTCCAAGTTCCATCTGCCTAATGGGTGCAGGTGAGAGGGAGCAAGGTGCCGCATACCCTCCTGCGGGCCCCCACCCCCGCCCCATTCACAGCACACCCAGCTGCTCGCTGGTCCCCAGCAAAGAAGATGGGAATGAAATGAGAACCTTTCCAGGCCAACTTCAAACCCAAACAGACCAAATCTCGTCCCTCACATCTGCCCACAGACATCTTTGCAAAGGGCAGGAAGGATGAGACATTCTTGAGTCCCTACTATGTGCTAAGTGCCGCACTGCCCTCACTCTCGACTCATTCACTGAGCGAATTGACAGACTGTGGATTCTGGGGTCCGTTCACCCAACCAGGCTACTTGCTGGGGATCCCTCTGCACCTCACCTGAAGCTGGGGATAAGCATAGCGTTCACCTCAAAGACTGTTGTGAAGATTAAATAAGTTAAAACTTAGGAAGTGCATGGCTCATGATAAGGACTCAATAAATGTTTGCTACTAGTATTATAAGTAAGGTCCTCTTACCCTCACAATTCTGTAGGACAGGACCCTTCCTCACTTAGAACTAAGGAAACAGATTTGAAGGGTAAAGTAATTTGCCCTGAATAACCGAACTGTACAGATAATAACTAACGACAAGGTTTAAATTTTCTCCACCAGCAAAGCTCCTTGCCTGTCCACCTCAAACCACCCCCTCCCCTCTCTGTGGATGAGGTGAGCATAAAGAACATGGTCTGTAATGCAACCAACCGAATTTTCTCCAAGGTGACAGCAAGGGAGAGCTCCCAGGAAGCGGCCCATGGAGGGTGGAGGTGGCCACAGCCTGGCTTCTCTCCCCTTGGTTGTCTCTGTCCCACAAGGCCACCCAGTGCCCAGTCCCAGGACACGACACTCCCAGTCATCCTCAGTCTGAGATGAGTAAACGGTGACCCTCACCCTGGGTCCCTTCCTGTGCTGAGGTGGGAGCCCATCCTGCCTGGGTTCGGGGCCGGCCCGGTGGATAAGGAGCCATTGAGTGGGCTTTCAGTGAGCACAGTTCACAGCGCATGGAGAGGGGGAGAAGAGCCCAAACCAGCAAATGCAAAGGCCCAGAGAGTGAGGGATTTAGACTTATCTCCAAGCGGGTCAGGGAAGTGCCTAGTCCAGGAGACAAAGTGATGAGGGCTGTGGAAGTAAGTGACGGACCATCCTAAAGGGCCCTGAAGTGTCAGGAAAAGGCATGTGGGTCTCATCCTGGGCTCCCCAGGTGGCTACGGGGGTTTTAAGAAGATGAGGCGACACAATCACAGCTGAGATTTAGAAAGCTCTGTCCATGAGGCTGGTTTGAGGCTGCAGATATTAAAGGGAAATTCACTTTGGAGGGTCTTTCACAGGTCAGGTAACAGATTGGCCCTGCACGCATCTGTCCTGCTGAGCTTTCCCACTGATGTTAGGAATCCGCAAACTACAGGGGCCATGGGCCCGAGGCCCCCTGCTGCCTGTGTTTGTAAATAACATATTTTTAACAGTCACTACCCATTTATGTCTTATCGATGGCTGCTTTAATTATATAATGGTGGAACTGAGTCATTGCAACAGAGACTGTCTGGCCTGCAAATACTAAAACGTTTACTATCATACCTTTTACAAAAAACATCTGCCAAGCGCTAGCCAGTTTGGCTCAGTGAATAGAATGTCAGCCTGTGGACTGAAGGGTCACAGGTTTGATTCCAGTCAAGGGCACATGCCTGGGTTGCAGGCTCAATCCCTTGTAGGGGGAATGAGGGAGGCAGACGTTCATTGATTCTCTCTCGTCATTGAGGTTTCTATCTCTCTCTCTCCCTCTCCTTTCCTCTCTGAAATCAACAAAGATATATTTTTAAAAATGTTTGCCAATACCTGTGTCAGAGGAAACTACTATTATCCCCATTTTATGCATGAGAAAACTGAGGCCCTGAAAGGCGAAGCGACTTGCCCAGGGTCACACATCTCGTGAGTGGAAGCAGGGAGATGGACAAGGAGGCCAGTGACTCTGGTAAGTGAGCCCCTGAATGCCGACACCAAACCCATGGCAGCAGCCCTTTGCCATCCTCTTGTCCCCTTCTGCCCGCCACCACTGCGGCCAGCCACGGGGACTCGGGCGCCTCTCTGTCAGCCAGAGCCCTTGCTCTGGTCCCCAAACCAACATCAAACGACTAATTTAAAACCTAATGCTTCCACCCTGTCGGTCCGGCTGCCACTTCTTCAGCTTATCGCATCCTATTCAAGTCCAAAATAAATTATTTCAGCTCTGCGGCCTTTGGATAAAGAAAAAAAATGAAATTAAAAAAATATAAAGGAAGAAGGAAAAGCTTTGAAGGGACAGCCTGCCTGGCTGCCTCCCTCGCCCACAGTCCCAGCCTTTGTTCTAAGCCGGCACCAATGACCTCAGGGGATGCTGCCCGGGGCTGGCGGACAAGAGCCACTGTCCTCCCGACCCTGGGTCCCGGCGATGCGACAGAGAGATGAGAAGGTTTTAGGCGCCAGGGGGTCCTCCATCTCGCTCCGATTTGACAACGCCTGTCCTCTTCAATAGACCAGACTCCTGTGTTTCCAGGGGGTTGGGGTTGCTGGGGAGAGGAATGAAGGATAGCAATTGATAATCATTCATTTCCTCTTTCAGGACATGTTTTGTAACTGCTGGACCTGCACCAGGCGCTGGGCTAGGCACTTGGCATGCAGAGAGGAGCAGCCAAAAGAACCCTGCTGGTGTGCCCACGCTCACCAACCCATCCAGCCCACTGCACTTTACAGTTTGCAAAGCCCTTTCGCCTCCACTCACACGATCACTGAGAGCCTCACTTTGTAGATGGGGAAACTGGGGCTTGAAGAGGTCACGTGACTCCCCCAAGGTCACACAGTAGGCGGGTGTCTGAACTTCCCAATTCCTCCCCCATCAGAGTTGCTGGCAGCGTAATGGAGTGGGTAAAAGTGTGGCCAGACTGACCTGGTTTGCCAGCTGTGCGACTTCGACCAAGCTTCTTAGCCTCGCTAAGTCTCAGTCTGAAAAGGGGAAATAAAATCTGTCTTGTGGGGTCATGACAGGGGGAAAATGAACAACAGCAAAAAGAGTTTTTGTTACTTAAAAACTAAGAAGGAGAGGAAAACTGCACTGAATGTCTAGCAGAGCTGAAGCTGATTGAAGACATCACATTGGTATTAAATGATGGATCAGCTGTGGCAGGTGGCTTAGTTGGAGCATCGTCCAGTTCCCAAAATGTTGCAGGTTCAATTCCTGGTCAGGGTACATACCTAGGTTTGGGTTTGATCCCCCAGTTGAGGTACCTACGGGAGGCAACTGATGAATGTTTCTCTCCTAATCAATGTTTCTCTGTCTGTCTGTCTGTCTCTCTCCCTCTCTCTCTCTTACTGTCACACACATGCACACACACACACATACATACACACCCAGCACACAATCTCCTGTGTACACCCATGCACAGAGCCCTCCTGACTGTAGGGACAGTCTCTCCTTGACCTTC
The DNA here is from genome assembly GCF_000327345.1 of Myotis davidii. Lineage (NCBI taxonomy): Eukaryota > Metazoa > Chordata > Mammalia > Chiroptera > Vespertilionidae > Myotis > Myotis davidii. The sequence continues at coordinate 931,887 of NW_006298351.1, forward strand.
CCAAATGTTCACCCCTCCGCCCCTGCACACACACTTGTGACCCAGATTCCATCAAATGCAGACATCAATCAATCACCCAGCCAACCAGCCAACTTCCACATCTGCCTTCCAGCTCTAGGAACATCTGTCTGTCTACCCCCGTGGATTCACAGCCACAGGAGAACCCCAGGCCTGCACACAAACACTGCAGGCTGTGCCATCACCCACCCCTCCACCCACCTACCTGCAGTATGACTGCCCTCTCACTGTCACGCTCCTCAGCCACCCACAGTGGACCGCCTGCTGGGTGGGCCCTGGGCTGGGTGCTGGGAGGACAGTGAGCGAGTGCACAGTCTGTATGTGAGAATAAGGAACCTCCGCCAGCCCCAGATATTCCCCCCCAGGAGTAAGAGTGCAGTTAGTGTAGCTCCTGCCCCCTCTCTCTCTTTACTCTCCCTGCCCCGGGGATGTGAGGAGACTTATGGCATCTGATGTGTGTGCTGGGAAGAGACACTGAGCATGCTCAGCTCAGCCTCCTTCTTGGGAGCAAGTTTGAGCTCTAAGTGCACAGTTCTCCGCTCCTTCTGGCCCTAAATTCTGCCTGGGAGGCTGCCATCTTGGCAGGCAGGCCCTCCCCCATCCTCAACTGGGTGGATAAGCCTTCCGAGGGTCTGTGAGCAGAGCCTGCTGGCCCTCACACTAAGCCTCAGAGGCCCCAATACCATCCTCATCCATTCATTCATCCAAACAATTTACATCCATCACCATCTGACATACACGTCTCCATTCTCATCGAAAACGCACTTCGAGGTACACTCTATCCCATATATCAACCCCATGGTGTACATACATATGCCCCATCCTACAAGCACCCAAACCCACAACCTCTCTCTACATTTCCTTCCCGACCTCTGCTCCCATGGCCCCTCAAGAAGCCCCCACACTTTTCAAAAGCTTTCCTCCTACCCATCGAGGATCTCAATGCAGGTCATCCCTCTGCCAACACAGGCAAACCCAGGTCATGTCACGAAGCAATGTTTTTCACTCAGCTCCCAGTTACATAACTAGCAGGACTCTCTTCCTAGCTAATGGTGGGGTGAGGGGGTGAGGATCAGGTGGGCTCAGTTGCTGCCAATATGCATTTACATGGCCGCACCTAGGAGGAAAATCTAAATGAGAGCTGAAGGAAGGCTGGCCACAGGGGGAAATCTCGCTGTAATAACTGTGTGAGGCGAAGCAAATCAACAGAAAGCTGTACACTCGCTTGGGGAGAGAGAGAGAAGATTCTACTGTAACACGTGTGCTCAGAAACTTATTGGAATCTTTGCACTTTTAATATAATGGCATTAGTGTCACGGTTCCTTATATATAAACTCACCCACCAGACGGAATGAACGGAGAGCTATTTCCCAGCGTGTGATGCTTGCATGTGGGTGCGGGAGAGGCTCTGTGCTTAATGATCTCCTTTTGAAACTGGGCGATGTTGTGCAGCCCTGAAACGCAGGTGGAGATTTCATCTGAGGGCAGAGCAGACCTAGTTCAAAGCCAGGCTCTGCCACTTAAAGACTAGGTGACCTAGGTCGCCATATCTCAGGGAACATCCACAAAATAGAGATAATGATGCATAACTCCCAGAGTTGAACTGAGGATTCAATAAGGTATATAAAAGTCTTGGCAAATAATAAGCACTTAATAAATGTCATTCATAGCCCTGAGCTTGAATCCTGCCTCTGTTACTTACTAATTGAGTGACCTTGAGGAAGTTGCCTACCTTAGCTTCCTCCACATAAGGAGGGGATCATGACAGTCCTTACCACGATGAATGCACACGAAGTTCTTAAAACAACGCCCACACTTGGTATGTGCTCAATTCATGTGAGATTTTTTTAAAAAACATATTTTATTTTTTACAGAGAGGAAGGGAGAGGGATAGAGAGTGAGAAACATCCATCAGCTGCCTCCTGCACACCCGCCACTGGAGATGTGCCCACAACCAAGATACATGCCCCTGACCAGAATCGAACCTGGGACCCTTGAGTCCGCAGGCTGAGCCAAACCAGTTAGGGCTTCATGTGATATTTTATCATTAGCATCATCACCACCACAAGTCAAAGATGCTGAAGTTTAGGAGAGGAGGAAACCAGAGAGGTGAGAGGTGTCTGGGTACCACTGATGTGGCAGGTGAGAAAGCCTTGGGACAGAGCAGCTGAAAGGGCTGAATCAGAACAAGAGGATTCAGAGGGGGCCCTCTGGTCGCTGGCTTGGGTTGTTTGCCAGGTGCAATGGAAGGCGACTGTTTCTCTCTGTAATCCTCAGGGGTTCTTCTGCTCACCAGGCCAGAGCTTCACTCATGCGTTTGCAATGGCAGGGGTACCCAGGAAGAAGGAAAACACCCTTTCAGTGTGTGACAAGAAGATTTCTCCCAAAGATAAAGACCCAAAAGCCAACTTGAGAACAAAAATTGGTGAGAGACAACACATCTAACTCAGAGGTCGTGGCAAGAATGTAAACTCCCAAGGTATCTGCAGAAATCTTGAGTTGTCTGGACTTCTAAAGAGTATGAAATGAGCCAGCTCTTAGGAAACCAAGAAATTCCATCTCACGTCTGTGATATGAATACGTCTACAAAAGACTACAGAGAAGGGAATGTACCAAACTATTAAGAGATGGTCAGACACTTAGGGATAATATTTTTTTCTACCTTGTTTTCCTCTAATGTTTCTAAGTTGTCAATAATGAATACATTTTATAATCAGAAAAAATCTATTAGAAGTAACAGTCATAAAGGGAGATTCCACAAATCTCTGCATTTCTCCTGATCTGGACTGAACGCATGAGCAAGCACAACAGGCTCTTCCCCCTTTGCAGACAACACACTCCTGACGTCAGGGGTTACGCTGGCACCACACATCACACAGCTGGGCTGACTGTCGGCGCCGACACCCGCACACCTTTGACACGCACGTATCTCCCCGCATCCTGAGCCTGTGCCGCTGATGTTTGGGTAAGTCCTGATCCTAAGCACTGGGTCAGCACTTACCCCTGCTATGTTTCCTTTGGTCAGATTCCAGCTCCCATTGGAAGTGGCCGAGACCTTTGCTGAGCCGGAGTCTCCCTTCCAAAACACTCATGGACCCTCCCAGCATCGTTTCCCTGGGAAATCGAGATACGTCTGCCACCCACATCTCCTTTTCTTCATTCAGTTATGATGCCTAACTCTCACTGAACATATCCCCTGGGTCAGGTCGTGTTTTAAGAGCTTTGTGTAGTGGGTAGGCTCTGTAATATCAGTGTAGACAGGGAGGAACAGGCACTTCCTTGCAGAGAGTCTGGGGGCGCTATGGTTACATGTAGTCAGTGCTTTAGGTGCTACGCTGCCTTTCCTCCTTGGAACCTTGGGCAAGGTACCTCCCCACTCAGCTCTCCCATTTCCTCGTCTGTAAAAGGAAGCTGAACTAACGCCTGCCTTAGGGGGCTATTGGGCTGGTGGAATGAGTTAACACAAGCAAGGCACTTAAAAGAGTGCCTGGCACCTAAGAAGTGCTCAATTAATGTCAATTATTATTATTATTATTATTATTATTATTGGAGGATACAATGAGATACAAAGGAAGGATGTCTTCAGAGAGGCGTTGAAAGCTTAGTTTAGGTCAGTGATGGCGAACCTTTTGAGCTCGGCATGTCAGCATTTTGAAAAACCCTAACTCAACTCTGGTGCCGTGTCACATATAGAAATTTTTTGATATTTGCAACCATAGTAAAGCAAAGACTTATATTTTTGATATTTATTTTATATATTTAAATGCCATTTAACAAAGAAAAATCAACCAAAAGAATGAGTTTGCGTGTCACCTCTGACACGCCTGTCATAGGTTCGCCATCACCGGTTTAGGAGGAGGAGCAGGCCTTTCCTATAACTAAGCAGGGCAGCGGGAGCCCAGGGGTAGAGGCAGGAAAGCTTGAGGCAGCAGGCATCTTCCCTCCCCTCCGGGCATTGAACCGCAGAAGTGGGAGCGGCCTCCCCTGCTGACCTGTACAAACCATCTTAATTCGCGGCCCCTGGGGTGAGATGGCACCTGAGACTCTCCGGGTTTTAGCTCTGTTTAGCGCTGGAAGAGCGCAAACTTCTGCTTCAAAGAGAAAAGGCATTTGAAAGGCTTATGAAAGGGCTTATGAGCCTTCTTGTACATCAAACACGTCTTACAAAGCAACATTTTGATGAGTTAAGTGCAAATGAATCAGAAACACAAGGATTAACTTTCCCTTGAAATACACATAGGTTTAAAGATTAAGGGGAAATTGCCTGGCAAAACGTGCTTTGGGTTAAACACTACAAAGCAGTTCAAGTCGGTTCCTATCTGCCACTTCCCCTCTGTTATCAGTAGAAATAACAACAATAATAATAGCATCAAAACCACTTGATATTCGTTCAGCTCATTTGAGGCCTATGGGAGGGATCTAGGTCGGTACATAAAAATTTAAACTGTAATGATAGAAATAGAAACCCATCGAGACCCACAGGAACGCTGGCTGAGTGGGAGTCCTACAACTAGGAGGAAAGAGTAACGCATACGGACACTCAGAGGAGGCGCAGTGCTGAAGTCAAATTCTGAGGTGCGGAGTGCGCAGAGCGGGCAGGCTGCGGAGGGCGCGGTTGGCGTTTTCAATCGGGAGGGAGTCGCGGACTCTGAGCTCCAGATCAGGGCGAGTCGCCAGGGACCGAGACTCAAACGGGAGAAGGGAGAAGCGGGACTGTCTGGCTTCAGTCAGAGCGAGGGCAGCTT
>NW_006298351.1:937757-994622 GCF_000327345.1 Myotis davidii
TAAAGATTAAGGGGAAATTGCCTGGCAAAACGTGCATTGGGATAAACACTACAAAGCAGTTCAAGTCGGTTCCTATCTGCCACTTCCCCTCTGTTATCAGTAGAAATAACAACAATAATAATAGCATCAAAACCACTTGATATTCGTTCAGCTCATTTGAGGCCTATGGGAGGGATCTAGGTCGGTACATAAAAATTTAAAGTGTAATGATAGAAATAGAAACCCATCAAGGAACTAAGAGGGTGTGGCTGAGACGGGCAGCTGTCCATCAAACCAGCTCCACCTCTCTGCAGCTCACAGCTGTGATTCAGCCAAAGGAACATGGGCAAAGCAGGCTGTATTACCTTCAAGCCTGGCCCATAAAAAGCCTCCTCTGTTCCTTTGTCCTCTCTCATGTGCTGAACACGCAACCTTGGAGGTCACGTGTTGAAGATGACCGCCTGTCAGTCCCACCACCAGAGGACTTGATGTGAGCACAAAATACACTCCTATTGTGTGATGCCAATTAATGTGGCCAAAGTAATGACATGGTAGTCCTAAGCCTGGGCCTCAAGAAGCCATGTGTACTTCCATTCATTTTTCCTCTGTAATATCCATGAGAACATGCCTAGGCTTTCCTGATGGAGGGTGACAGACATACACCCCAATTGCCCGGGGTGGCAGCTGACCAACCATGAGACATGTGAATGTGCCCAGCAAAGACCAGAGGTAATACACAGCTGAGCTCCAACTAAATGGACAGTCCCAGATCATGAGCTAAATAAACGCTCAGTGTATTAAGCCACTGAGTTTTGGAGAGGTTTGTTACACAGCATTATTAAGGTAATCTATAATTGATATACACATCCATACTGCAAGGGAGGCTGGGAAAACAATATCTGGTCTTTTCAGCCTCAATAATGAGAAAGAATAATGGCTACTGGATAGGCAACCAACAGAGTCTGCCACAGCAGCCAAGAGGAATGACAAATATCCAGGAGGCCAGGGGAAGGTGATGATAATGCCAAATGCTTCTATATAATTCTTCAAAAGGGGTTGGCCAGTGGGTGAAGGGTTAAGCAGGGAATGAGATCCAAGTAGCCAAGTCCTTATGCAGCCAAGATTTATCAGGTCTCTATGCCTGAGTTGTGATGATAAATACATCAGGGACTGTATTATCAGCAAGACAATTGCAAAATCAGGGGACGACTCACTGTAATACAGAATTCATGAACCTCTGGAAGTAGTCTGTATTAAGGCACTTCTCCCAGGTCACTTCAGCAGAGTTGGAACATTCACATTCTAATACAGGGTCCATCTTTGAGCTGAGTCCCCATGCCTGGCAAATCCCCCAGGAGAGCCCACACAACTCACCCTGAGCACAGTCCACACCAACCCTAGAGCAAAAAGTGAAACTGACACCATCTTTGACTGTGTCTTCCACAATTCCTTGTACGTGCGTCGAATTTTCTATTTCCCAGTAATCTCTATGATCTCTTTGAATCCTTCCCTCCACCATAGGAGGTTGATATTAACCCTAATTTCAGATGAGAACACTGAGGGCTGAAAAAGAGTTAAAGGAGAAAGCTCTATTTCTGCCTACGAGCTCTAACCTGGGTCTCCCTATGTCTTTCTCCTTCACTTGTTTAGGTGCCTGTTCAAACAGCACTTCCTCAAGAAGAACTTCTGGAACCACCCTTTCTACATTGTCATCCTCATGCCTTTCCCTTACTTTCTCTTTTATTTTTGTTAATAACTCTTAGCACTACTTGCCATGGCATCACATATTTTTCTATTGATCTTTAGTAGGTCTCCTCAATAATAATTCAAGCTCTCTAGGAGTCAGAACTTTGTTATGCTCACAGAGCTCTTCCAAAGGCCTATGACAGTGACTGACACTTAGTAGGCAGTTAATAAATATTTGTTGGAGATATGAATGAATGAATGAATGAATAGTGGGTGAATGAATGAATGGTGGGTGAATGAATGAATGAATGAATGAATAGTGGATGAATGAATGAAGATAATAATCAGGTTCACTTTTCATCCCACACCTGTGGAAGCACAGAGTCCCCCAGAGTCATCTTAACTCTGACCTCTTGCTTGTTCAGAATTTACTCTATTAATGGAACATCTTCCTTCTGCTCATGTTCTACCTTTATTTATCCCACATTACCTAGACCCAAGGAGAGCTCAAATCCTTCCACATCCATCGCCAGAAATATTTCATGCACACATAGCATTCTTTTTTTAAAAAAATATATTTTATTGCCTCAAATCCTTCCACATCCATCGCCAGAAATGTTTCATGCACACATAGCATTCTTTTTAAAAAATATATATATATTTTATTGTTTTCAGAGAGGAAGGAAGAAAGATAGAGAGTTAGAAACATCGATGAGAGAGAAACATCGACCAACTGCCTCCTGAACATCTCCTACTGGGGATGTGCCCGCAACCCAGGTACATGCCCTCGACCAGAATCGAACCTGGGACCTTTCAGTCCACAGGATGACACTCTATCCAAAGAGCCAAACCAGTTTCGGCTATGATGCACTTTCTAAATAGGTTTCTTGTGAATAGTCAAAGACTTGCCTTGAGTCAATAAGTGATTAAAAATGGGAAATGATTTTACAGAGAGGAAGGGAGAGGGACAGAGAGTCAGAAACATCGATGAGAGAGATAAACATCAATCAGCCGCCTCCTGCACATATCCTACTGGGGACATGCCCGCAACCCAGGTACATGCCCTTGACCGGAACTGAACCTGGGACCCCTCAGTCCGCAGGCCAACGCTCTATCTACTGAGCCAAACCAGTCTCGGCCACACACAACATTCTTAACCATCATCAACTTTACTGATTACTTAGAGTGGGGAGTTAGAGAAGGCATTTATATTATATGAATATAAACAATTTTGTATCAGACATCATCATTTTTAATATGTTCTCTGGTCTCACTTCATCAAGGGATTGTCACCAGCTGCTTCTCCCAGTTCCCCCATCCCTTTCTACACTTAAAGCTCCCCCAGGTCCTCCAGGCTGAGTCTGAAAACATTGAGTTAATAAAATGAAGTTTTATTCTATGAAAATGCCTTTCAGTGGTAAATTAGCACTGCCAGAGAAGCTCTGTCTATAAAACTTGTAAAAATAGAGGGAAATGAAAGCAAAAAATATCCTCATAACTCAAGGAGCCTCATGACCCCAGTTTGAGAAACACTGGGCTAAACTGTTTGAAATATAAATAATTCAAAGGCCTGTCTCACGCAGCTTCCTAGTTAAATAGGTGAAGAAGTGGACACCAGAGAGGGGCGTGGCTTGCTCCAGGTCACACAGCAATGCAGATTTGAGCCTGAACTCCAGGGCTTGTTCTTCTTTCTCCTCTGATTTATCTCCAAAACTAATCTACTTAATCTGCCTAGAATTACAACCTTCTTCTACTTCTTCTACTTGTTTCCTGGGTGGCTTGGTTTATTTGAAGGAAGCAGGTATAAAATATTCCCCTGCAAAAAATAATAATAATAATAATAGTAACAATATTTTTTTCCTGAGGAATGTAATTCCTCAAACTCATTAAAGTAGCAGGTTTCCAATGCCTTTCAAAAATTGACGACCTCCTCTTTCATTGAAGAAAAATGGCAGATTGGTACAAAAGGAAATGTTTCAGTCTACCTCTTTCTGGCAGGTAACAGACAAAACTCCCACCAAGGGAAGCATGCCTTGATATGACCCTCCCAAGTAAACCTTTCCCACAGCCAGGCACATGTCTTCACTCTCACATCAGTCACCCATGTATTCCTTTGACAAGTAATTAATTGAGCACCTATTGTGTACCAAAGTCCCTCTGAATCAGGAATTTGAGTCTCAGAAAGAGATAGGGACTTGCCCAAGGTCACAGACGCAATAAGTGGCAGAACCCAGACATAATTAGAATAAAGTGACTTCTTTTATTTGAATTCTCCAGGTTCCTGGAAGCAGTTTAGAGTAAACATCCCATGTGAAACTGGTCGATGGATCCGGAGGGAGACATACCCTTTAAAGTAATAAACAAGAAACCATTTATAAGGAAAGAAAAATTGAAGAGGAGAAAGTAATGAATCACCATTGCAAGTCGGCACAAAGAGAAAAATTAGTTCATAAAAATGCAGTTGGATAAATAATAGGTTATTTCATCATGTAAATATATCCCCAAAATAACTTTATTGAAACGAAAACATCTATCCCAGTCTAAACTATTCATCACACTAACGTATATCTAGAATCCTAACAAATTTATGAAAACGCTATATTCCGTAATCTTCCTGATCCCATGCAAATAAATAGTTGTGCTTCGACTGTCTCATTACGAAATGATTAATCACAGTTGCCAAAAGCAGCCAAGAAGCTAATTTTGATTTCTCACGTTGTGGGTGGCACTTGGGGAAGTCTCCAAAAACTGTATCTCTGAATATCAGACCTTCTGGAATGAAGACCTCAGTATTCTGCCTCCCCCAATCTGGACCAACCTAGGGCCGGACCAGCATTATAACTTTTAAACTGGTTATAGCTTTTTCCAGCTAAAGAAATTCAAGAGCTTCTTACTGGACCAAATAAATCAGGAGAGGAAGGAAGGACAGAAACTCATATTCACTGTAGTTATTTTATCCTCAACACCCCAAGAGATGAACTACTATGATTGACTCCAGATGAGGAAATTGAGGCCCAAGTTTCCCCAAATCATCGAGAAATTGGCTTAGCAATAAGGTGACCTACCTGTCTAGGTTTGCCCAAGACTTTCCTAGTGTGAGTATTAGAAGTCCTACAGTCTGGAAACCTCCTCCTATGTTGACCAACCTTGAACAGTTGGTCACCATACCCACTGACTCAAATGTGGGTTTACCTGATTTCAAAGCCCCATGCTCTTTGAATTTGTACACCATCACCTCCCCCTAGAAGTCTCAGAGGACATATTTTGGTGGCAAGTACTCTTTTGGGCTTGGAGACAGAGGACAGGACTTGAATCCCAATTTGGCTTCTAATCCTAGAAGCTGTGCACCCTTGGGCATGGCTCTTAACTCTTAGGCCTTCTATTTCCTCAACTGTAAAACACAGGAAGAGTGAAAGAGGAGATCAGACTATGATCTCTACACCTTCCTCCAGCTCCACCATTCCCTGCGTCTAACTGGCTCTACCTGCCCCCTGCCCCCTGCCCTGTACAAACCATCCTAGACCTAACAGTGGGGGCAATAAAACGTCTTTCATCTCTGGTTAAAATCCCATTCAATTGCCTTGGTAATTAGAAGAAAAAAAATTAAACTTTTACTTTAGAAATCCCATTCCATTTTTCCATTTTTCAAAAGAGTTTATTTTGGAAGAGAAGCTAGTTCCTGGAGAAAAAAAAAAGAAAGTTTTTCTGGCTGAAACTGTGGATTTTGTAACTGCAAGCTCTTTTAAAGGCAAGGAGACAGACTGTGAAATGATGGTTGCTAAGGAGACAATTGTATTTAAATGATCAGCTCACAATAGGCCCAGCAAAGATTTTGATTGGATGTGAGAGGGTAAAATTATGTTCTTCAAACTGGGGGGAAACTTGAAGGTCTGGCCACGTTCACCCTTCCTGAGGTGGAGAGAGGCTAGGATTGTATAGTTTTCCTTTGTTTAATTGAAGATGCTAAAAACAGGAGAGACGCTGTTTGCTTTACATTCTCCACTGCAGTCTCCCCCTCAAGGTAGCTGAAACTAGAGAAGCAAACACATAGAGAAGGGAAGTTGTGGTTACTATGCAACTAATGGGTCAAAGGGACCATTGATGCCAGCACATATAAAAAACTAAATAGTATAAGAGAGCTGCATATTCCTTTCTACATAGAAGAGCATTCTTCTAAGTAATTCCTTGTTTAGCCCTATGGTAACCCAGTCAGGTTAGTATGATTATTTTCATTTTACAAACAAGGAAACGGAAAAGGATTAAATAAATTGTTCGAGATCTCTTAAATAGCACGTGGTACAGCTGGGATTTGAACTCAGACACCTGGCACCAGAATCCTCGCTGCCACCTCTGCATCAAGTTGCCTCTGTCCAAGGTTTTGAGCCCAAGATAGCATAAGAACCCTAGGGCCTATGGACAGGCTCCAGAAAAAGTGTCTTCCATTAAAAGTGGCCAGTGGAGATGGAAAGATATGTGTTACTCAAGCCTGGAGAGAAAACCAGATTTGATTAAGTCATGACTGATAACATTTAAAGATGAGTGATTAATTTTAACACGTTATGTCTAGATGTGATTCTAGTCTCTTTCAACCCTGTGGGAAAGGAATAGTACTGTTTGACTTAGAGGTTGTTCGATAGCTCAGGCAAAAAGAGGCCTCAGAAGGCTCAGGGCAGCCAGCAAGAATGGACCAGAAACCAACACTGCTGGCCACAGGGCTTTTGCTTCAGCCAGATTCCTCCCCTCCTCCCCAGCCCAACGGGGCTGGCAGCTCCAGGTCTTACCAGGCTGTCTTCCAGGGCTCACTATTGGTTCTCTTTGTTCAAATGGTCCCAAGAGAGTGTTGGTCAGAGTCAACCAATTAGTGGACCAGAAGACCATTAATTGGTCGGTTCAAAACTTGTGAGGTCTTGAGTAGAGATAAGGACTGGAGAGTAGGGATTGTGTCCGCCCTTTACTGGACTGTTATTGATGTGTATGTTCAAGCGTGTTAATTCTTGCTTCTATTCCGGCAACAGTAGAGAGTGGCCAGGATATCTGTGACACTGACCTTAGATTTCATGTGAGTATTTTTTTAAATCAATGATTCCAGATCAGTTTAAGTCCTTATTGGCAATGAACAAAAAAAAATGGCATAAAAATCAAGGGGAGATATCAATTAACTTTCAAACCATCAACAGAGATCCAGTGAGCCAACAGATTCGATTTCAAGAAATAGATTACATCTATTACGTAGCATTTATTGGTAATCAACAGAAGAACTCACTGCTTATGGTAGCAAGATGTGGGAAATGATTTAAATGTTCATTAAAAGGAGATTGGTTTGCTCTAGCTGGGTTTGCTCAGTGGATAGAGCGTCAACCTGCAGACCAAAGGGTCCTAGGTTCAATTCTGGTCAAGGGCACATGCCCAGGCTGTGGGCTTGATCCTCAGTAGGGGAAATGCAAGAGGCAGCCAATCAATGATTCTCTCTCATCATTGATGTTTTTATCTCTTTCTCCCTTCCTCTCTGAAATCAATAAAGGTTTTTGTTTTTATAAAAAAGGAAATTGGTTTAAAAAATTATGATACATTCATGTGCGTATAGCATCCATCCATTCAAAAGAATGTGGTAGATAAGAAGAAAGTAATGTGGACCATTGGTCAGGGTATAATAAGTAAAAGTGCACAATAGTGTGTTTTAGGAAAAAGTAAGAATTTATAAAGATGTATTACTCGAACAGAGTGCCTCTGAGGGCTGCAGAAGAAATGGCACTGCTTTTGGAGATTTTGCAACTGAGGGTGAGGGATAGGAAGGACGCCTTAGTTTTTACTGATTCTATTATTTTTATCATTATCATGCATTATCTCTTAAAACTTCCCCGGTAGATTATAGATGGTAGGTAGATGATAGACATATATCCACACATACCACATATGTGCATACTTATATGTATGTGTGTATCCACATGCACAGATATAACTATACAGATACTATCTGTACGGATACAGATAAAGCTCCTGTGTTCCTGGAGTGTCCCTCCCCTGGTAGAGCCCTGAGGAAGGCGGAGAATCTGTCATCTTCAGTCTCCTGCTCAGATCTTCTCCCTGGTGTGTAAGCCCCTGGTGGTTTACACAACGCTTACACATCTATTTGACCCTCATAACAACCCTTTGAGAGGATAAGCTTGGGGTCCATTCTCTCCATTTTACAGGCAAGGAAACAGCTGTGTCTTCATGCATCCAGGAGCCTGGAGAGTCTAAGTTCTCCAAATCCCAGTGCTCCTTCCCCTGAGCAGAAACCTGCTTAGCAGGCTCTTCCTTTGATTCAGCCCTGGAGGTTCAGCCACCACCTAACTTCGACTTAAGCCCTCTACGGCCTTCCCACGGCCCAAGTCCCACCCCTGGGCTCCATGGACCCCCTTCCCCAGCCTCAACCAGATGGGTGGCAACTGTGTGTATTTCCTTCTCCGATGCCTCCCCCGCTCCTAATGTGAGCCCCTCAGCCAATCACGTCTTACTCTGCTCTCTACCCCGTGCCCAGCGGCATGTGTCTGGCACCTAGACAATGCTCAGTAGATATTTGTCAAATAAATGATTCAGGGAACAATCATTCCAGAGCCTGGTGGCTTCATGTGATTTGAGTTATTGCATTTCTTTTTCCCCCATCTAGAAAGAAAAGCTCCCAGACGACCCCTCAGCTCTGCTCAGATATTGTAAATAATTGATCATAAAGATGAAACACGCAAACTGGAAGGAGACCAGGGAACCTGTCGATATCATGGGAATAAATTTCCATTCTCTGCGGCCCAGTGCCTGAGCTGGCTTCCCGAGGCCATTAAACTATCACTGCTGCTCAGGCATTAGTTGGAATAAAGTGTTTGTGTTCGTTTGTTTGTTATCATTTCTTAGTAAAACTAATTAAGGAACTAATTGATTGTTTTGTTGTTCTACTAATTAACTCCATATGGTGCCCATTTCCATGGAGATAGACTATGAGTTATGGGAAGGGCTCTGATTTAATGCGTCATTTCTGGGTTTGGGGACAATCCTTTAGAATTAAGTGTCCTTTCCTTTCCACTCTTACTCCCCTTCATTGCTGCAGCCATCTTCTCGCCGTCCTGGCTCCTTGGGGATAGAGAGATGGGGCTGCCAGGACCTGCCAGGAAAGCGCTGGGTAGAGAGAAGGGCATTGGGCTGGAGCAGGCAGTGGAGAGAGCCCTGGCCCAAGATGATAATTATTATTATGGCAGAATTCTACTTTCAGCACCTACTACATACCTGGCTCCATAATAACGTTGTACACACAGTACCCCAAACCCTGTCAATTGCAACTCCTGCATTTGTGGTCCCGTTGTGTGTTTGTGTGGAGGTGGGGGGATGGGGGGACTGGGTTTTCAGTCACTTGTGTAAGGTTAATCAGTTAATTCATTTGTTCATTTAGTCAGCATTCAACGAATATTTACTCAGCACCCCTGCGAGTGAGGCACCGTTCTAGCCTCTGGAAAGAGCTCTGAATTGGAGTCGAGCCTTCCCCTCACAAGACTTATTTTCTAAAGGGGGTGAGACACATAAAAAGAAAGAAAATAAACAGGATTACTTTTAATAATGACAAAGGCAGGAAAGAAAATGAGACCAAGTGGTAAGAGAGACTGATGCAGGTGCAGTTTTAAATCAGGTGGGTCGAAGGACCTCTGTGAACAGGCGATGTTTGAGCTGAAATCTGTATGGTAAGAAGGAACCAGCCACGTGAATATTTCAGATGAGAACTTTCTGGACAAAGAGAATAGCAAGCAGAAAGCTGAGGCAGGACGGAGCTTGCTGTGTCCCAGGAGCCAGAGGACATCCAGGCTGAGGGAGGCAGGGGGGAGAAAAGGAGAGGTGAGGTCAGACAGAGGAGCAAAGCCAGGCCAAGAGGCCCTTAGATGTCACAGGAGAGTCTAGATTCTTTTATGTGGATGATGCAGTCCATCCCACTGTATAGCTCATCTTCTTCCCATAGCCCTTTGCTGCTGTCAGGTGCAATCCCAGACAATCGCACGGACACATGCAGGCCACCCACCAAGCTTTGTCCTGAAAGGGTCCTTTGAGACTGACTTGCTCAGTGGCTTCTGACCTGTGGCCCTCAGATTCTCAAGAATCAGAGAAATCAGTCCCCACACGCTTGTTTGCAGGAATGGGGATGTCCTTTACCCAAAGCCAGGCCCCAAGGTTTAAGTCAACCTTCCTTGCAGCCTAGGTCATAGGGCGGGTTAGTGTTCAGTGAATACTCACTTTCCTCTCCCTCCCACCAGCTGATGCTGGTCTGAGCCATGTGACTTGCTTTGGCCAATGGAATGGCAGCAGATGTGATGTGAGCACAGGCATTGCATGTCTTGGACTTTCGGAGCCATGGGTTCTCAAGAGGAGTGAGCATGGTCCTAGGTATCTAGAGCAGCACCCAGACATAGTGGCAAGTGGAAGCCAGAGCCAGAAAACTAGATCTGCATTCATTCCATCACTCACAGCGTTCACTGAACACCTGTTGTGGGCCTGGCACCAGTTAAATGTTTGGGGTGAAACATAAATGAGACCAAACCCTTGTTCTTATGGGAAATGCAATGTGGTGGGGAATTCTGTACATATTCTGTGCTTGCTCCCAGATGCTGAGGCCACTGAATTCTTTCCATTGGATCCCAAGTGTCTCTCCTCTGTTCTACTCCCTAGGCTGTCCACATAGGAATAAGTCATCCTCAGTGAAATATAAAACGAAGGCTGCTGTGAACACTGCCAAGTGCAAAAAGAGAGGTACACCAGCAGAGCTAGACTTTCTGGGGCTGCAACTGAAGGGCTGGGGTAAGCAGGGGCACCAAGACAGAAACATGACTTGGGATGGAAAACAGGATCCCCCAAAAGGGAAGAGGTGGGACTAAGTCCCAGAGCATGATGCTAAGGCCCCTTTTGTTTCACATCAAGAACAATTCTGGCCCTGGCAGCAGGATGAAGTCACAGGTGGGGCTCAGGTAGCTCCAGCATGGGGGACAGGGTTTAGAGCAGTGGTTCTCAACCTGTGGGTCGCGACCCCTTTGGGGGTTGAACGATCCTTTCACAGGGGTCGCCTAAGACCATCGGAAAACACATATATAATTACATATTGTTTTTGTGATTAATCACTATGCTTTAACTATGTTCAATTTGTAACAATGAAATTAGGGGTCACCACAACATGAGGAACTCTATTAAAGGGTCGCAGCATTAGGAAGGTTGAGAACCACTGGTTTAGAGTGCGACAGGGTCCAGAAGCATGCAGCACTTGATACATAATAATGTATGTACAACATCAGCACTCTGATTCCAAAGTCAACTGCCTAAGCCCAAGATGGAAGAAATACAGGTGAAGAGATATTTCTATGAAAAAGATTTAAAAGAAATGACTACAAGCTCTGGAAAAGCCAGCCCTGAATTAAACCTCGATTTGTCACAGTTGTCCTGCATACATGACCGTCAGATGTACAGTCGGGACTTCAGAGAGCCACCTTTTTAAGCTGGTAGAAGGAACAGGAAACGAAAGATGCATGGACTGGTGGCCCAGTGAAGAGTACCCAGGCTGTGAGGCCAGAGAAGCATGTGTTCAAATCCCGGCTGGGGCGTTTAGTAACCGTGGAACCTTGTGCAAGCTATTTTGTTTCTCTAAGCCTTAGTCTCTCACCTGGAAAGGTTATTTGGAATATTAGAAAAAAAATGGACAGCATCTGACAGAATGCCTGGTACAAAATAGGTGGCTCAAAATATAGTAGCCTTTACAGATGATGAAGGTGGTAATGATGGTGATGATGATGGTAGTGGTGTGATGGTGGTGATGATGGTAGTGGTGATGATGGTGGTGATGGTGGTGGTGATGGTGGTGGTAGTGGTGATGATGGTGATGATGATGGTAGTGGTGATAATGGTGGTGATGATGGTGGTGATGATGGTGATGATGCTGGTGCTGATGAGCAATAAGATTATAATGTTGCCCTTTCATTAAGCCAGGTTGAGAAGATACTTTCTCACCACAACCCCTAGATCTTGGATTTTCTTAAAACCTTGTGAGATGGAGAATAAGCATCCAGGCGGATGATAAAAGAAGTGGCATAGCTATGGGCCTCTGAAAATAAAAATACCTTATTTCGTGGTCAGCTGAAGCAGGTACTGGGGATGGACAACAAAGACAGCTGTCATTTGCTGGGCCCTCACTGTGGGTAGCAGGGCACTAGGTGCTTTTACATTCATCCTGCTTGCCCCACCAACATTCTGTGAGAGCGGTAGGGATGGTGCTCCTGACAGAGGGCACAGCCTGCGCAAAGGCCCTGAAGGGGAGAAGTTAGATGGCTGGAGAGTGGAGAGGAAAGTAGATGGGTAACTGAGGCTAAGCAGCTCCTAGCACCATGCCTAGCACATAATAAGTGCTCAGTAAACTCAGACTCGGCCATCATTGTCATCATTAAGGACTGTGAGAGTTGGGGTTATACCAACATGAGGTGCTGCTGCAGGAGGGAAGAGCTCCCTGTCACAGGAGCATGCAAGCAGTGGTCATCAGACCTTTTAGGGGACTGGCTGTGGAAAAGCAGATTGAAGCATTGGATTGGGGTAAAGCTTGGATCCATGAGATCCCCGGGAACCATCTCAACAATTATTCCCTATGAGCTGGTGAACTAAGAGGAAGAAGGCTCAGCAGTTATGAGGATATTTGGGGTGCCCCTGAAAGCCTTGCATGTAGGGGGGCCCCATCTCCCCCAGGTCATTACCATCTACCTGGACTGGAGGTGAATTCTGCCAGAGGTGCCTGGCCCAATATTGAGCATAAACACCCCAGAAAGGCAGACTTTCTCTCTGTGTCTTAATCCCTTTTGAACTTTTCCTGCCTCCTTTGTTCTCCCATTTTAATGATTCCATTTGCTTTGCTGCCCCCCAGCAGCCACCTCAGATCAACCCCCACAGCAGGGAACCCTTTAATTGGCAGCAGCTTTGCCAAAGCTCAGCTGTGCCAGTGGAGAGGCATTTAGTGGTGTTTGTTCTGTGTGGCAGGAGAAGGGGGGAGGGTCTTCAAAACTAAACAGCTCCAATAGCTTGTTCAACATGATTTGAAGGTGATAAATCGGACCTGATTTTTTTGGTCATTTTTTCCCCTGCTGGTTCTTCTGTCAAGTGGCCACTGCTGAGATTGCCAGAGGGGACAGAATTGCTTTTACCCACAGCTCCCGCCTTCCTGCCACCTCTCTCCCTTCCCTCCTCCCTTATGGAGCTGCCACCACCCTCTACAAGGCCAGCCTCAGGGTGGGCGGTGCCAACAAAGCCAGGGCAGCATCTCAGAGTTCTCAAAAGAAAGATCTGGAAATAAGGCAAAGTGCATCGTTCACTGGAACAGGCTGTGGGACCTGAGGAATGGGCCCAGAAGCGCAGGCTTAGGAATACCGTCCCTCACTCCCTCACTCTCTTGTCATGCGATTCACTCACTCCACAAGGATTTATTGAGTACCTACTATGTGCCAGGGCACTCTACTAGGGCTATGCGAGTGAACAAAAATGATTGCCCTGGTGGATAAAGGGGACATACAGGCAATAAACAATACATATAACAAATCAAGAAATTATGTATACTTAGGGGATGTTGAGTGCTGTGGGAAAACAAAAAATTAACCAACAGAGGACAAAAGGGATTGAGAGTGGGGAGATTTCAGTTTTCAATAAGGTAAATGAGATAGCTCTTACTGAAATCGTGCAGTCAGAGCAAAGCCCCAAAGGCATTCACTCATTCTCCCAAAGGCTTACTCATTCACTCAGTCAGGTGTTCATTCACCCAGTCATTCCCTCAATCACTCATTCCCCCATTCAAGGGTTCCTTAAGTCACTCTCCCATTTGCTGGCTTCCTTCCTCCCTCATTCAGACATGCATTCATGAGCTCACTTACCCAGCAGTGTCTCAGACACTGAGCCCTTTCCATTTTCACCTACCCACGTGCCCACGCCGCCTCTCGTCTGGACCTTTGCATCGGTGGTTCTCATAGCCTGAAATGCTACTTCTACTCATCTCTGACGCAGCGCTGGGTTTACAGTCAGCCCCTGCGGGAGGCATCTCTGACGCAGCCTGTAAGGGCTGCAGCTCAATGTTTCAGCACTCGGTCCTCTCTCAGGGCACTGACACGGCAGTCGGTTCCTTAGCCTGACACTCCCACAAGACCACGAGCTCCTTGGATTTATCCCCACACATGGCATCATGCTTGACAACCAATGGTTATACAGTAAATACTTGTAAAGTTTGGACAGAGAGTCAGAAAAATCACTAACCAACCAGAGACACACCACAGGGCGGGAGGAGAGCGCACATGTGCTGAGCAGTCTATGCACCATGCGCTGGATAGACCTGAGCAAGCTTCACACCAACCCTATAGGACCAACGTTTTTAACTCCACCTCATAGATGAGGACGCTGAAGCACAAAGTGGTCAATGCCCCGCTGAAGATCCCATGAGTATAGATGGTCCAGCTGGAATTTCCCCCAAGTCAACCTGACCCCTTAGCTGCCTCCCTTAAGACAAGTGAAGTTCAACTGGCCAGTTGGAGAACGAGCCTGAAGATCTGAGGCCACATTCACCGGGTCCTGGGCCCCCACCCTGGGTAGCTGCTGCAGCTGATATCAGATTATGTTCCTGATTACGCATGTAAATGGGGCCAGACCTCCCCAAGACCATGGAGCCCTGGCCTCAGACCTTCCAACTGGTAATTACTCTGCAGCCACAGTGTGAGATCATCCATTAACCTGAGGCCAAAGTGCACCCTGCTAATCAGCCAGCTCTGATGCCATCAAGCAGCTGGCCTGATTGCAGACCTTAATCACAGAGGGACAGCACAATCAGACTGGCCAGCCCTCCTCCAAGCCCAAAGGGGAGAGAAAGTTTTATTATAGTGGGGCTGACATTTGGCAGCCTCTGCAAAGAGAGGTTGCCATAGGCCATGTCACAGCGAGACTCACTTAATAACCATGCAAGGCCAATAGGAGGAGGAGCTTGGTTGGGCCAGGCAGACAAGAGGATGCATGAGACAAGGATCAAGGGAAGAAAAGGAAGGAAAATGTTTGAGCACTACGGCCCGAGCACTGCGCTGGGTGCTTCACTTTCCTTGCCCTTCATCTTCAAGTAATGTTGCAAGGGTGGTATTCTTGACCCCCATTTACAACAGGGAAGCTGAGATTCAAGGAAATTAAGACACTTTCTAAGGCCATACAACTGATAAGTGACAAAGCTAAGACTCCAAGGTTGAATTTTTCTGGCTCCCAAATCGGTGCCCTTTCCACCATCTCGAGGTACAGAACTGTCAGGCTGGCTGATTTCCTTGTATTAGAGATGACAGAGTGTTTGATATGTAAGTTGAGACTAATGTGCAAAGCCTATTGCAGCCACATTTGCATTTGAAGAGAAGTGTGATTAACCTGAAGAGGAGGCTCAGTGATAGCAGAATTTCAGGCGCTGTGTGAGATGACGGGGAGCTCCATCAGCCAGAGGACTCTTCAGGTCTCTCTGGGTCCCTATAATAATAATCCCCATCCTCCTCATTTTCTTTAATCACTTTGGCTGCGAGGAAAAAAAAAACAGAAAGAAAAGCTGGAGATCTTGTATTCTTCTTTGGAGAATAAAAATAAAAAAGAGGTACAAGTTTCCTGGGATTGAGGGTATGAGGTCCACCTTGGAGCAAGGTGGTCCAGACTCAGGAAGGAGCCTTGAATAGAAGAGGACGTCTAGAGAGAAACAGAGCACCTCATGGCCAACATGAGATACCATCCCATTGTCCACACAGAGATGGTGGCCTGGGAATCTAAAAGTGGGCGAAATGGCACATACAGGCTCCAAACAGGTGACCCCACAGCTTGTCCATGACTAAGGAGATTCCCTGCTTCTTCCCACCATCCTCATATGTAATCCATACACTTGCCCCCTGGGTTCTCAGCTCCTATGCCCATTCCAGGTCACATTGCCCTGTTATTTACCACGTTCCTAGCACTTCTCTCTGAAATTACCTTCTTTTGTCTGTTTATTGATTGTCTTCCCATTAAAGTGTTAGCAACCAGGAGGGTAGGATCTTGTCTGACCTGTTCATAGCCGTAGATTCCAGCAGCTAGACCAGTCGGTACCTGGCACATAGGAGATGCTCAGTAAATATTTTTTGAATGAATAGTGCTGAAGTTAGGGTCAAAGGATGGGGACCCACAGAGAAGAGGGACAGTGGGATCTGGTTAGTTGTCTAAAATTTGGGGTCCAGCTTGTACATATAAGACACAAGGATGTGATAAACCACATGACAACTAGGTGCAAATGGTCATTCTTGACTAGTCATTCTCTACCTGTCCCTGTTCAATAATCTCTGTTTTCTAAATATCTCATATCTGTTCAGTCCTCTCCATCTCTTCCCCATGTGCCCATCTAGGTTGGCATCATCACTGACCCAGACCTCTCTGCCGCCTCCTCAAGGGCTCTTCTGCCTCTGGTGTTACCCTTTCCATGCAGCCCTCCACCATGCAGCCATAGGCAGCCTCCAGTTCTCTTCAACGTTGCTCCAAAACCTTCAATGGCTCTGAGTTACCTATAAAGTCCAAACTCTTCCATGTGTCCTCCAATGGCCTCTAATATTTGGCTGCTCATCTCTCCCTGACCCACCAACTACATTCCTACCCTGGTCCCACTGAACTCTCTTCCATCAGGTCCATCAACCTCCTCCTGGGCCACCGGCTTTTGTAGATTCTTCCCCCACTGGCTCTTACATCCTGAGTGCAGGTCTCAGGTTAAATGTCACTGCCTTGGGGTCACTTCTTATACTTCCCCTGTCCCAACACCCATACTTAATCATGAGAGCTCACTTAATGACCCCCTCCCCAGCAGACTCTATGCTCCCCAAGGACAAGTGCCAAGGTATTTTGCTCTCCAGTGGATATCCACTGTTATCATCAAGGAGGTGCTAGATCTTAATTGAATGAATGAACAAATGAATGATTCTAAAACTGTAGAATCTCTTGTTAGATCTGTGGCCCTGGAGCTGCTACTTAGAGGGAATAAAGGTCTTCCTAGATCCCACAAACCCTGGATGGGCTGCTTGCCTTAGCCCATAATCACTAGGTGCACTCTGTCTGCTCTGTCTCCTACTTTGCCCAGTCCATCACTCTGCTGGCCAGAGTAACAATTCCACTATGATGGGACAGGAACCAGGCAGATTCTCTGCCTAGCCCTGGTCAATCTTTGGCTACCTCCCTCAAAAATTTAAATGTCAAAAAAATATACAATTTACTTATTTTTTTTATTCCTTTCTATTGGAACCTCAATTTGTTTTTGAGACTCAGCAAGCACTATTGAAAAGAATAAATTCTAGGAGAGTAGATTTAGGCACTTCTTAGTGGCCACAAAGATAAAATTAAAGTAGAAGGACATAGTTTTAAAGTCATATTTGAATCCCAGCCATGTGTCTTCCTGCCTGTGTGACCTTGGGGTGGATCACTTCACTTCTCTTGGCCTCAGTGAAAGGGCTGATGCTATCTTCCTGGAAAGATGGTTCTGAAAACTGACATAAGCTAAGCAGCGCATCTGGCCACAGTATAAGCGCTCAATAGGTGATTGCTGTCACTTATGAACAGATCACAAACTCTGGCCTTACTCGGTACCTCTGCCCTTACTTGGTCTCTCTGGGTAGGTACCTCCCCCTCTCTGAGCCGTTCCCACTCCCCTCATCGCCGGGGTTTCCACTGGGATGCTGCTCTCCCCAAACATGTGACAATAAGTCACCCACCTCCATAACGGACCTTCCATAAGACCAACAGGACTCTAAGGTTAAGACTGCATGACTAGATCACAGAATCTATCCACATCTCCTGCCACTTACCAAACTTCCCTATGATGCCCACGGCATCAGCAAGTATTGCCAAGTTAAGGAGGAGGAGCTCTCTGCTCTGACTTCCCTTTCCTATCTTAATTATAAATCCCATTAATTCAGTCAATAAACATTCACTGAGCACCGCCTTTGTGCCAGGTGCTGCAGTGAGGAGTCAGAGATGAACAAAATATGCTCCAGCAGAACCCAGAGCCCGGGGGAGGATTCATCCAAAACTGCCTTTTGCTCTTTATTTCCCAGACTCCTTGAACACCTGCAGTATCAGAGGCCCGGCAGGAAACCAATGGTATACTCCAACATGGTCACTGAAATGAATTTAATAAAGTTGTTTATTTACAAAGGCAAGGGCAAGGCTAGGGGAAACCAACAAGGGTTAGTGCAGTATTTTGAATTCACCACTCATAGATCTGAGCTTAGCAGAAGTCTGTCTGTGGAGGGAGGAAAGGGAAGAAAATTTGACTTCTCTCTCCTCCCACCCTTTGATCCCCGGCTATTGCCTCCCATTGGAATCCATAATGCAAGGGAGCCCACTGCTGCAATCCCTAAGGATTGGCCTTCCAGGACACAGAGCAGGGGGTGGAGGGCAGAGAGAGAATCTACAGGGGCACCTGCCTGCTGCAGATAATTCGGCATGACCCTGGGAAAGACATGACCTTCCCTGTTTCCACCCATGAAATTCCCCCCTATGAGCCTGAGTTGTTATTTCCAGGAATGAGTCACTGAGGGGAGTTCAAAGCACAAAGTGTTATTGTTGAAATACCCCAAGCAACTCCAAGGCCCTATTGAAATTCTCTCCCTCTCCCCAGCTCTCCTGGTAGCATTGCAGGATTACTGCAGCTCATATTCATCTGTCTCCAAAAGATTAAACCGTCCCCTGGAAAAGGCCACTGTTTCCCCAAGGAGGAGAACCCATTTATGCTCATTCCCTCAAGGAACTGACTTTTCAGAAAAAATTGTACAGGTTGGTTTCTTTCCCAGCTTGGGAGTAAGCTACTGTTTTGCTGTGTTGTTTTGTGTTGTTGTTTTACCGAGGGGGTGGTAGTTATGTGAACCTAAAGGAATCTTCCCTTTATCTCAAGCCACCCCCAAAGACCTCTTTGAGTGGTAATATTGATAAAACCAACAATAATAACTGACATGTATTTATTGAACATATAGCTTGGCACTATATTGTTCAGCGTTGTACACAGATGGTCTGATTTGATTATCATATCCTCATGTTGTAGCTCCTATTAGTGACCCCATTTTATAGATGAGGCAACTGAGACACAGAAAGGCTGAGTGACCTACCAAAGATCGCACAACTAGCAAGAGACAAATTTGGGATTGGACTCAAGTCTGGGTTTCTAAAGCAACGTTTCTTAATGGGGAATTATTTTGTTCCCCCAGAGGACATTTGAAAATGTCAAGAAACATCTTTAATTGTCACATCTGGGGGGAAAGGGTACTAATGGTTTCTAGTGGTAGAGCCTAGGGATATGTCTAAACATCCTACAATGCACAGGACAACCCCCCACAACAAAATGTCAATAGTGCTGAGGTCAGGAACCCTTTCCTAGAGTCTCCCAGAATCTACTACTGCCTCCATCCAATCACGATGGCCCCTCTGCTGGGGAAAATCTTGCCAGGAGAATGGGGGCCAAGATCATGCAATGCCTTGTTGAAAATGTTGGTCTTTGGCCTAAGAACCTGGGGAAGATCCTGAAGAATTCTAAACAGGGAAGAGACGTGGTGAATTTGAATTTCAAGATGATAAATCTGGCTGCTGTGTGGAGAATGGATTGGAAGGCATGGAGAGAGACCAGCAGGCAGGCTGCTAGGTAATCCAGATGACGGTGAACTTGAAGGACAGGGTGACTGAGACAAATAGAGGGATTCGTGATCTATTTGGAAGGAAGCAAACTCAACAGAACTAGGTGAAAAGAAGGAGGTATTAGAGATGACTGCCAATGTTCTGGCCCGAGACACAAGTTCAATTTTATAGACCTTGTCTCTCTCTACTTGTCTCTCTATCTTTCCATTATCATCTCTCGAACAAGCAACTCTGACCAAAGGACCAGAATCTGCAAAGTTTCTGAGAAGAAGAGAGGTTGAGGCCCACCCTTGAAGCTGCCAAGTGTGGTTGTGCAGGGTGTCAATGATGTGAATGGTGCCCCCTAGGGTTGAGAAGCCTACATGGCATCCTGGTCGTCAGAAAGCCTACATGGCAGCCTGGTTGTCAGATTCTGTGGTCTGAGTTCTTGACTCTGGGTTGGCCATATTACCTAGGGGCCCAAGCTTTGGGAACAAAACTACCAAAAGCTAATTCAGTCCAAACAAGAGAAGACTCAAGGGAACAAGTCACTACCTCTGGTTCTTTACAAGGCTCCCTACAAATGGGGAGGAAAGGGGATCAGAGGGGCACTAGGGTGGGACTATGGTTAAAGCCCATGATTGAAAGTGGTAGAGAGAATTATTTCAGCTTAGTAAAAGAATTAATTTTTTTAAGTTGAAATGGTTACAGATAACAAACATATCAGCCCTACATCTCACCCACCCTACCCAGCCCTGAATAGGCTCAGCTACCCTTTCCCTCCAGTCTCATTTCTTAGCCTCCTTCTTCTTGTCCTTCTTTCCATCCTTGATGGCCTGGGATGCCAGGGAGCCCGAATTATTTCAGCTTAGTAAAAGAACTAATTTTTTAAAGTTGAAATGGTTACAGATAACAAACATATCAGCCCTGTATCTCACCCACACTACACAGCCCTGAATAGGTTCAGCTACCCTTTCCCTCCAGTCTCATTTCTTATCCTCCTTCTTCTTGTCCTTCTTGCCATCCTTGATGGCCTGGGATGCCAGGGAGCCCATGGCATTTCCAAAGGCCTCATTGACGGGATCCACACCTGAAAGGTGCTCCAGGACACTCTGAGGAAGAGCAGGTTACTTATGTCATGGCAATGTCCCCACAGGGCACAGAGTTAAACTAGGCAGAATCAGTTGACATTAATACCAGTTCATCCATGGATGCATCTGAGCTCACCAAGGAAGAGGAGGGTTATAATGTGATGTGAGACCCTGAATTCTTTCAGATAAGGAGAACTATTTACCAACAAAGCTGTTCAACCACTAAAATGGTCTACTTCGTAAAGGAATGAGCTCCTCATCATCAAGGGAACTCAAGCACATCCACCTTCAATCAGAGGTGCAGGATCTGTCAGGGAGGATGTTGACCAGTCCCCTTCAAAGACAGGTTCTGCTCTGAGAGCATGGACAAGGCATGGTGATGTCTCCAGGTTGGCCTTTATGAAGCCCAAGTGATTTCTCCAACAAACTCTTAGCATGTCTGCAGCAGCTGCTGAGAATAATTACACCAACATTCCTGACCACATCACTTATTAAAAAACACTCCCTGCAGGGCAGGAAAAATCTTCCAGACATTTTTTTGAAATGTACCAGCGATGTGCTCACTGCTGCTGACAGAACTTCAATAAATATGTCCTCAATGTAAACGTGTTTCCACTCTCTTCCCTCTCTAATGAGTACTTTCTTGGCTTCCACCCACCTAGAGACCTTCACATTTTGTCCTTCCATCTGGGTAGGATCAGGGAGAAAAGATCAGACATGATTCAGGAGATGGTTCAGGGATGGTCACGCCCACACCTCAAAATAAGTCATGAACTGCCCTGATGATTCTAATAGGGGTTCTCCCTACCCCAGAACTTTCTTCTGAGCTCCAGACACACAGAGCCAACTGCCTGCGAAGCATTGCCTCCAAGATGTCCCACGGGAATCTTAGATTCAACAGGTCCTTAGCATAGCCTTCCACCCCCACCCAAATATCCTCCTGCCCCAGAGATCCAAGTTCAGGGACTGTCACCCAAGCCAGACACCTAATGCTTCCAGAGTATCTTTGACTCTTACCTCGTCTTCAGTCTTCATACCGCTCAGCCCCTGCCTTAGGTCAGGTTCCCCCAGAGGCAAACCTTGAGAAGAGTTTAAATACAGTTTATTTGGGAGGTGTAGGAAACCCAGGGAAGGAGAGGAAACCAACCAACCAAGCATGTATCAAGCCATCTGTGCTGAGGGCAACTGAAGCTTCGTTCCACACGGACACTTGAGGAAATGGTGTAGACACAAGCTTCAGAGCCACATCATGTGCTGGTGGAGGGCACTCCTGAGGGATAGTTAATTCCCTGGCACTTACATCCTGTCTTATCCACAGGAGAAGAGAAAGCCTTCAGGCAAAGAGATAGAGATACTGCTGTTGGAAGTAAGCCAGTAAGTGGTGGGACTTCAGAGAGGTGGGCAGGGCATCGGCTAAGTCTGCTGTAACATCAACTCCTATGGAGCCTATTGCCTCAATGACTCTCCAGCATTCTAGATTCTCCTCATTCTAGATTCCTCCATCTCCATCCAGGCCACCATCTGGCTTTCTGCAATCAGCACTGACTGGTCTCCCTGCCTCCAGCCTGGCACCCTAAGAGCCTTCTTCAAACTGCAGTCTGAGTGAGGTGACAGGCATAATGGTATAGGGCAGACTTCCTGTCCCTCTTCTAGGTACACGATGTCAGGTAAAATGCTTCACATCCCTGTACCTGGCTTTGTTTTTTGTTTTGTTTTGTTTTGTTTTTCTGTGTGTGTTTTTCCAAGTGAAAATTAGTCATGAAACTTGCACCTTCATCATAGGATTATGGCAAAGATTACATGAGTTGATATATGTGAAGTGTTTAGAGCAGCACCTGGTATAGTGATTGTCCAATAAATGTTAGCTCTTAACCAAAACGTTAGCTCTCTAGAACAACAACAACAAAAATGAGATTAAGTCCTCCTTCAAAGTCTTTCCTCTGGTAATGAGACCCTGGAAAGGTGAGCTTTGATAATTGCTGGGAGACTCGGAGCCTAGAAAATACTGGTGAAATCTTAAGGAACAAACCTTTACCCAAGGATCAAAGATGCTTTTGGCGCAGTGGGTGCCTTGGGATAAAGAAGCCACCAAAGTACAAGTTTATTCACCAGGGTGTTGGACCCAAGAATCAGGGAAATAGAAGATGCCCATTGCTAAGTCCTCCTCTGTCAAGGGCATACCTGTGATCAGAAAGGTACAATTAAAGAAGGAAAAGCTGGCAGCCCCAGTTCTGCCAGTAGAATAGTCTTCAGAACCAAGGTGATACAGGATTAAAATCTGTCTCTAACACTGAAAGTGTGTCTGGCCTGGGTCAGGTGACTTTCGCTTCTGGAACCTCAGTTTCCTGATCTATAAAATGAAAACAATACCACATACCTTATAGATATGTTGGGAGGATTACATATTATCACATATGTAAAAAGCCCAGCCATACAGGTAGGGTCTCCATAAACGCTAGATTCTGTCTTTCTCCCCACTCACAATCACTCTCCTGGTCCTGACCTCTCTATGAGCACAGTGGAAACTATAGTACTATCTTGGATATTTTAATGCCTCACCTCACATCCTCTCTTCCCATCTTTTTACTTCCATCATTGCTGCAGTCGAAGGCTGACAACACCTCACAACTCTTGCACCATGTCCCCCTTAATTTATACCCATGGCCTTCTGGCAACTTCCTCTTGACCACTAAACTCAAGTCTGGTTCACAGATATGTTGGTGCTGTTCAAAATCAATGGCTATTTCACTATAGTCCTTCCTTCCAGGACATGGGGCTTTGAGCAATATACTTGGAAGTTCACCTGGTATACAAGCATGAAGGTGCTGAGGTAGGAATATACATAGACTCCTGGACAATGACGAGGGGTTGATCAGAGCGCTGGAAAGAACAGCATCGGAGATTAGAGACAAGGAATTATGGGGAAGGTGGAAGAAGCACATGAATGGATCTGTGGGTATGGAAACAAAACATGCAGAGCCTTGCATCTTACATTACTGCACACAAAAGGCCATCCAAGTAGAAGAAGGCTCCAGAGCTAGACAGACAGGCTGACTCAACCCGTGGATGTCAACCATCCCCCTTCCTCGGCCACCCAACGGCTGTGCAGTGGCCCTGTGGACAGAGCGGCCAATAGCAGGTGTGGAGATGAAACACATGGCACTTGGGGCTCCTTCTCACGAAGGCTGATCTAACTGCTGCTGCTGATAGTGCCTAACCCAACAGCAGCAGAGGCTGAAAGGGAGCCCTCGAAATGGCACCGTGAGGACACTAGCTAACCACTTGGTGGCAGATTAGTTACCTTGAACTCCTTTGCTTGAAGACAGGGCATCTATACGGGGATTGCTACCCACTGTAGCTCTGGGTCTATCATCCTTGGTGGCGTTGCCTCTGCCAGCACCACTGACCACAGATTTAAAGAATGTGGGATCCTACGTCATATCACCTTGGACCCCTGAAAGAGCTGGGATTGGGAGAATCAAGACAATGGACAAGCACTGTTTGACAACTTCTGTGATGAACTCTTAAAATGGCTTGTTTTCATCTGTTCCATGTTTAATTCTGCTTCAGTCCCATGGGGCACCCTTCACACAAACACACCGATTGGGGTATTTTTCTCTTTAGTGAGAGCCAAGTCCCAGAGGGAGCCTAGCATTCCTCTGCAGACCTATTGGTTCTTGTTCAGTTATTCACCAGCTCTTTTCCAAGGAGAGCCCCACCCCCAAGGAGATCCAGTTGTAAATGCTGCCCAGAAAGAAGCTGGAGGGAAGCCCCACAAAACAAGGCCCGGAAGTCACCTGGCTGTGCCTCTTGATTCTTTGGGAATAGGATTTGGCTCTCACTGGTTCTGGCATCTCTTTATCTAAAGCTTTGGATGCTACATTCACAACGGGCTCATGAATAATGCACGGTGACCTGAAGAACTCCAGGAATTACAGATGAGCACGAAGAACCTGGATGCTCAGGCTGAGTTCAACTGTGACCACAGCAGGCAGTTCTGCCACACAGGATCGATCGGCCAGTGGTTAGCCACACTCTGCCTGGAAGGCCCGCCCTGCCTGCCCTGGGTTCTGCCATGGACTGTCCTCCACACTGGCCTCCTAACCTCTGCAGGGCTCCCATTCTGACCTTGACCCTCAGCAACCTTCAAAACTTACCCCTCCAAAGTCTCCTTTCCTCTACAGCTTATTAGGAAGCTAAGATTAAACCTAAAAATGAATTCATGCAATAACCAGGAATAAGGGATGATGCCATGTCCCCCTTCCAGCCACACACTTGTGATTTTTCCTAAAGGCTTTGCTTGCAAACACCAGTGAAGTTAGAGGAAAGAAGGAGTTATTGATAGCTCCCTGATCCCCGGAACCCATAGGTTCCCAGTCTCCCTGCTGTCATTTCCTGATGGAATAACCAAGAACCAAGGGCTACCTTTCTCTGGTTTCAGTTTCCCATTCTACAGATGAGAGGACTGAGGCCCAGAGTGGAGCAGATAGTCTCCCAGGGTCACACAGCAAGTTGATCATAGATAGAGCCCCAGAAAGAACCAGAACTCTTTTCCCAATGCAGGCCTCTTCCCCTGACTCTAGCATGCCCACCACCCCATTCCCAGGTGAGCCACCCCAGGAGGAGGAGGGGAAACATCGTTGCAGGTGATTTAAGGCAGCATGCTTCCAGGATGCCCCGTCTTTCTCCCCACTCACAATCACTCTCCTGGTCCTGACCTCTCTATGAGCACAGTGGAAACTATAGTACTATCTTGGATATTTTAATGCCTCACCTCACATCCTCTCTTCCCATCTTTTTACTTCCATCATTGCTGCAGTCGAAGGCTGACAACACCTCACAACTCTTGCACCATGTCCCCCTTAATTTATACCCATGGCCTTCTGGCAACTTCCTCTTGACCACTAAACTCAAGTCTGGTTCACAGATATGTTGGTGCTGTTCAAAATCAATGGCTATTTCACTATAGTCCTTCCTTCCAGGACATGGGGCTTTGAGCAATATACTTGGAAGTTCACCTGGTATACAAGCATGAAGGTGCTGAGGTAGGAATATACATAGACTCCTGGACAATGACGAGGGGTTGATCAGAGCGCTGGAAAGAACAGCATCGGAGATTAGAGACAAGGAATTATGGGGAAGGTGGAAGAAGCACATGAATGGATCTGTGGGTATGGAAACAAAACATGCAGAGCCTTGCATCTTACATTACTGCACACAAAAGGCCATCCAAGTAGAAGAAGGCTCCAGAGCTAGACAGACAGGCTGACTCAACCCGTGGATGTCAACCATCCCCCTACCTCGGCCACCCAACGGCTGTGCAGTGGCCCTGTGAACAGAGCGGCCAATAGCAGGTGTGGAGATGAAACACATGGCACTTGGGGCTCCTTCTCACGAAGGCTGATCTAACTGCTGCTGCTGATAGTGCCTAACCCAACAGCAGCAGAGGCTGAAAGGGAGCCCTCGAAATGGCACCGTGAGGACACTAGCTAACCACTTGGTGGCAGATTAGTTACCTTGAACTCCTTTGCTTGAAGACAGGGCATCTATACGGGGATTGCTACCCACTGTAGCTCTGGGTCTATCATCCTTGGTGGCGTTGCCTCTGCCAGCACCACCGACCACAGATTTAAAGAATGTAGGATCCTACGTCATATCACCTTAGACCCCTGAAAGAGCTGGGACTGGGAGAATCAAGACAATGGACAAAGCACTGTTTGACAACTTCTGTGATGAGCTCTTAAAATGGCTTGTTTTCATCTGTTCCATGTTTAATTCTGCTTCAGTCCCATGGGGCACCCTTCACACAAACACACCGATTGGGGTATTTTTCTCTTTAGTGAGAGCCAAGTCCCAGAGGGAGCCTAGCATTCCTCTGCAGACCTATTGGTTCTTGTTCAGTTATTCACCAGCTCTTTTCCAAGGAGAGCCCCACCCCCAAGGAGATCCAGTTGTAAATGCTGCCCAGAAAGAAGCTGGAGGGAAGCCCCACAAAACAAGGCCAGAAGTCACCTGGCTGTGCCTCTTGATTCTTTGGGAATAGGATTTGGCTCTCACTGGTTCTGGCATCTCTTTATCTAAAGCTTTGGATGCTACATTCACAACGGGCTCATGAATAATGCACGGTGACCTGAAGAACTCCAGGAATTACAGATGAGCACGAAGAACCTGGATGCTCAGGCTGAGTTCAACTGTGACCACAGCAGGCAGTTCTGCCACACAGGATCGATCGGCCAGTGGTTAGCCACACTCTGCCTGGAAGGCCCGCCCTGCCTGCCCTGGGTTCTGCCATGGACTGTCCTCCACACTGGCCTCCTAACCTCTGCAGGGCTCCCATTCTGACCTTGACCCTCAGCAACCTTCAAAACTTACCCCTCCAAAGTCTCCTTTCCTCTACAGCTTATTAGGAAGCTAAGATTAAACCTAAAAATGAATTCATGCAATAACCAGGAATAAGGGATGATGCCATGTCCCCCTTCCAGCCACACACTTGTGATTTTTCCTAAAGGCTTTGCTTGCAAACACCAGTGAAGTTAGAGGAAAGGAGGAGTTATTGAGAGCTCCCTGATCCCCGGAACCCATAGGTTCCCTGCTGTCATTTCCTGATGGAATAACCAAGAAAGGAGTTATTGATAGCTCCCTGATCCCCGGAACCCATAGGTTCCCAGTCTCCCTGCTGTCATTTCCTGATGGAATAACCAAGAACCAAGGGCTACCTTTCTCTGGTTTCAGTTTCCCATTCTACAGATGAGAGGACTGAGGCCCAGAGTGGAGCAGATAGTCTCCCAGGGTCACACAGCAAGTTGATCATAGATAGAGCCCCAGAAAGAACCAGAACTCTTTTCCCAATGCAGGCCTCTTCCCCTGACTCTAGCATGCCCACCACCCCGTTCCCAGGTGAGCCACCCCAGGAGGAGGAGGGGAAACATCGTTGCAGGTGATTTAAGGCAGCATGCTTCCAGGATGCCCCGCTCCCTCTCAGTAATTTATGGATGTGTGAACAGGATGATGGGCTCACTGCTTACACCGTGTAATTCAAAAAATGTACCCACCCTAGAAAGATGGGTGAGAGGTATAAAAATATGTACATTTGATGGAGCATATATATGTGTTTGTAAATACAGTCTGTTATTGCTCAGTGTTATTATATATCCATCATCTTTCTTTGGGTTATTGGAAACATAAAAATCTTAAAGCACTAAAAACACAAAGAACGATAAGTCACCCAGGAAAGTATATCTTCCCGGGGATGATTTTATGTCTGGAACAGTTTGTGCCTTCTGAAAATAAAGTCCTTGTACTGCCAGGGAGGGAGGAGGAAGCAGGGCAGGGCTGGGAGATGGCTCCCACAAGCCCCTGGGCAAAAACCCAGGCTGGTGGATACTCAGTGGGGCAGGGGGAGGGGGGGCAAAGGCAGTGGGCAGAAGGGCCAGCCCAGCTGAGGGTCCACGTTTGGGCAAGTTATGACCTTGTAGCCTGGCTCCTTCCTTATAAACTGGGGATCACAGTCCCGACTGGCTCCACAAATATTTCCCTCCCTTTTGACCCACTCAATTCTGAGCAAGTGTCAAAGTGGCTGCATGAAAATGACGTTAACCTGGCCAGTGTGGCTCAGTGGTTGAGCATTGACCCATGAACCAGGAGGTTACAGTTTGATTCCAGTCAGGGTACATGCCAGGGTTGCAGGCTCGATCCCCAGTAGGGGGTGTGCAGGAGGCAGTTGATTAATGATTCTCTCTCATCATTGATATTTCGATCTCCCTCTCCCTTCCTCTCTGAAATCAATTAGAAAAAGAAAACATGTAAAAATATTCTTTAAACGACTTTGATGTATCAGCCCCTCTCTCTCTTTGCTTCCTCCTCGCAGGCCACGCATCCAAACCATGAAGGGGAAACATAAACTAAATTCCAAGCAGCAGACACAGTCAATAACACAGACATGATTTTTAAGTGAAATTAATGATTTTTTGAATATAGATTTCCTCTTCATGCCCTTCCTTCCACAACTTCAGAGATTCATGCTTCAACAGGCATTTGGTAATGCTGCTGAGGCCTGGGGATCTGCTATAAGTCAAATGGTAAGGAGGCCTGGAGGGGGTCCTTTCACAGTGATGATGGAGGACACAGAAGCATGGAGACCGAGAGCAGTGGACTAGAGTGACCAAAGCCTGGCCCTCCGTCACCCTGTGCAGCCCCCAGGCCCGCATCCCACTCTGCCTTCACTCTGCTCACCTGAATAGAGGGGCTGGGGTGGGTGCTCTCACAGGCCCCCAAGGGGCTGCACTTTCAACTTCACGTTGGAATGATACATATTCTCTTTTGTTCACCTCTGAATCCCCAGCATGTGAAGTATTCGAAAGGGGGTGAGTCCATAGGAAAGGCTCAATAAATGCTTGTTTCATTAATTAATTTTGTGTCCTTCAGAAATTCACTGAAGTCACCCCAGAGGTAACAGACCAAGTGCATTCATGGCCCCCAACAATGGCCTCCCTGGGTCCAGCCTTTGCAGTGTGTTCCCGGTTGGACCCTGGACTCAGCCATGTGACTTGTTTCCATCGATGGAAGAGATGCAGACTTGGCACCTGCAGAAGATTGCAAGATACTTGTACTTTCCTCCATGGCCATGGTTTAGCTATTAGAGGGTGTGGGAGCGAGGGAGGGAAGATGAGCGCTCCAGCCCCAGCCATGCGGGCCAGACAGCCCCCAGCCAACTTGCCCACTGACCCCGGACATGTGAGCAAGCTCAGTCCCAGGGCTAAGTGTGGCCCAAGCAGCAGGACCTCCCAGCCAACCTCATCGGAAATAACAAATGGTTATCTGTCCTGCAGCAAACACTAGGTTTTAAGTGATTTCATCTAGAATGTGACAGACCTGAGGAGAGCCCAGGAGGCAGGGAGAGTTAACAGACCCCACTCTGAGCTTGCAATGGGTTGGCTGTTCTCTCAGGTCTGCGTGTTCCTCTCTTCCTGCCTCCTATCAACGTCCCCACCCTCTAATTAGACACACTTCTCCTGCCCTCATTTCTTTAGCTTACACCTGGAGATAGGAACCCTCACCAGGGGGCAGAGGCTCAACACAGGAGCGGGCCTAAGCTGTCAGTCGGACAACCCCTGAGGGCTCCTGGACTGCGAAAGGGCGCAGGCCAAGCTGACGGATCCCCCTCTGAGTGCACAAATTTCATGCACCAGGCCTCTACTATAATATACTAGATCTTTCACACAGCTCTTAACATCAGGTCTGCTTGTGACAATAAACTCCATTCTGACATGTCACCAGCTCAGAAATTTCCTGCCATGATTTTCAGGATAAAATGAAAGATTCTGCAGGAATGGGAGCTCCAAGGCTGTTTGGAGCAAACTGACTTCAAGGAGTTTACCAACAGGAAATGAAAAATGCAAATTACACAGACAGAGCCTTACACTCCTTGGAAGACCAAGTGGGCTCATATACACCCGATGTGCTCAGTAAATGGAGAGGCTGAACCTGAGTCAGGGCAAACAACTTTCCCTGGGTCCCTGCTGGGTGGTTAAGGCTGACCTGCCACTGGGGTCACAAAAGTGGCTCAGGAAGACTCTGGAAGAGACACTCACATTTACTGACCATGTGGCCTCGGGAAAGGTACTTTCTCTCTGCCATTGCTTCCTCATCTATAAAATCGAAATGATCACAGTAGCTGTTTCCAGGAAGACTATTATTGTGAGGCTCAAATATGGAAATTCACGCTAAGTGCCTTGCCCAGGGCCTGGCACATATAGTAGATGCTCAATAAATGCCAACGATCATTATAATTATTTTATAGAAGAACACTCCAGGCACAGATGAGGGTGTTATGAAAAGACGAGGAAGTGGGAAAGTTTTTATGAAAGAGGACATGACAACTGAACTAGATTGTGGAGCAAGAGTAAAGGCATTCCAGCCAGATGGCAGAAGCAAGGTTAAGGAGGCATGGAAGAGTTGGATGGGGAAAAAAAGGAAAAAAAATGGGTTGATCTGTTTGAAGAGTGAAGTTCAGAGTCATAGAAGGGTGGCAAAAGATGCATTTGGAAATGCAATTAGAATGTGGAAAACTTTACATTTTACATTAAAGATCTTAATATTATGTTTTTAGGCACTAAGGAGCCATAGAAGGATTTTGAGCTCAGAAATAGCATCATTCAGACACATTCATACTAAAGTGAAAGTGGCCAATATGTCTTCAAAAGTGTCCTGCCACTTTCCTAGGAATATTTGCTACTTTATAAGAGCCAATCCCTTCGATGATAATAACAACAGTCAATACATAAAATGTTTACAGTGTGAAAAAGACACCTTACTTTTAAACTAATACAACTCTATGTTCTATCTAACTCTATGTTGATATCTTACTACCATCTTTTGCAGATAAGAAATCTGGGGCACAGGAAAATTAATTAATTAACTAGCCCAACGTTATTTAAATAAGCAGTGGATTCAGAATTTTAAACTCAGAGACACTGGCTCCCTAGTCTGTGCTTCACAGAAAAAGAAGTCAGTCTTTAATGATGTACCTCAGGCATAAGCAGGATTCCTAACTGGGGAAAAAGGAGGTTTGATGATACAGTGGAAAGATTTTGGCTGGAATAAAGAAGACCTGAGTTCCAGACCCAGTTTAACCTCCCAAACTCTGTGTGACATTGAGCAAGTGGCTTCCCCTCTCTGAGCCTCATATCCCCATCTGATCCACACAATACTCTAGTTTTGATATGCTCTGGTTCTGGGGCTTTCGAATAGGATAGAGCATAAACCCTGTGATGATAAATCATGCAAAAAGAATCAATGTTCAAATCTTGAGCAGGAAGATGTGGTCTGGAATAGAGAGAAAGAGGGGTAGTCAGGACGGCTCCAGAAAGCTAATATGAGGTCAGTGTTGCAAGAAACGAGTAAAACAACCAGGAGAAATATCTCCACTCCAACCCTAGCCTAGCTATGCAACAGCCAGCTTGGTGAGGTTATGTTACAAGACAATGGTTTTCAAACATACTTTTAGCTATTTTTAAAATCTTGCATGGAATGCAATCTACAAAGCTGGTTTTTAAAAAGCAATGTTTTATTATAGTGTGCATTTATTTTTATAAATACAGGTTATAACCTTTACTTATTATTAAGTCAGTCAATAAGAACAAGGCTGTTTTGATTAAATAAATTGGATGCTCAGGTTGGTATAAAACTGCAATTGTCATCTGTAACCCCCTGACTTCACTTTTTTGTGTGTTTATCAAAAGAGCCTAATCATTTTTATTAGTTTGGGTTGTATAGCATCTTGAAAACATTATTTACACAGATGAGTAACTACAAATGCTGACAAGTTTAAAAAAAACCACACACACAAGGAAAGATGGCTTTGCAATCTTTGGATATTCTTCAAAGTGATGCAGAGGCTTAAGAGGAAGCAGAAAATATTATACAAAATACCCTGTTCCAGATCACATCCACAGGTAGAGTTCATTCGGCAGATACCCCATGAGTGGCTACAGCGTGTTATGCGCTGCTCCAAGCACTGGACACAGCAGGGGGGCAGAACAAAAGTACCCTGTCCTCTTGAAGTTTAAAACTTTGGCATGTGAGCGATGGACAATCAATAAAATAAGTAATAAAATCTGTAGCATGATCGCTGCACTGTGGGTTAGTCCAGGGACGGTGCTATGGGAGCAAACAAGCATGAAGGGGTAGGGACTCTGAGGTGGAGGGAAGTTCAACTTGAAATAGGTCAAGGTGGCCTCACTTGGACAGTCTGAGCAAAAGTTTGAAGGAATGAAGAGCCGGCCCTGAGCCTGCGGGAAGGGCATCCAGCCAGAGCCACCAACGGGTGAGAGGCCTGCTGGGCCAGTCGAGGATGAGTGGGAAGGCTGAGGCCGAACAGCTGGAGGGACTGACCCAGGGTGAGGTAGTGGAAAACAAGGTCAGAGAAGAGAGAGGAGGAGGGTAAGGGATGGGGGACAGATCACACTGGGAGGCCATGATATTGACATTGGCTTCCAGGTGGACTACGAGGGAAACCACAGGGGGTTTGGGGGCAGAGGAGAAACAGAGTGCTTTTACGTCACTTGGAATGCTGGGTTGAGAACAGAGTGGAATAAGGGACTAAGGGTGGAAGGAGGGAGAAGAGGGGGTGTTTTCCATACTTCAGGAGAGATGATCGGTGTGGCTCAGATCACGTGAACAGGGAAAAGGGATTGGATTTTGCATACACTTTGAGAACAGAACTGATAGGTGCTCCTGACCAATTGGGTGTAGCGTATGAAAGAAAGAGGAGTCGAGGATGACTCCAAAGGGTTTGGCCCAAGGAACCGGTAGAGCGAAGCTGCAATCCACCTCATCTGAGATGGGAGGACTAGGGAAGGAGGAGGTTTAGGTGGCTGAGGGTCAGGACTTCAGTTTGGGATATATTACCTTCAAGATGCCCATTAGAAATCTAAGTGAAGATGGACAGGTGAGACTGGAGTTCAGAGACGTGGTCCAATCTGGAACTATCTGATGACTGCCGATGGAGGAGGTGCTTAAAGCATGAGGGAGACAGCATGGGACCAGCGAAGCAGTTGGTGTGGACTGACAAGAGGTACCAGGGCCGAGCCTGGAGATCCCCAAGATCAGGGGTCAGGGGTTGAGAAGAAACTAGCTAGCAGACTGAGAAGGAACAGAGGTGAATGAGGGAGTGGAGATCAGGTGTCCTGGAGACCAAATGAGCAAAGTGCTTTAAGGAGGAGAAAGTGTTCGGTTATGTCCAATGCCAACAGGACAGCGTGGAGGTGGCCTGAGGCTAGACTGCTGGTTTTTGCCACACAGTGGTCATGGGTCATGGTGACCTTGGTAAACCCAGCTTTGATGGAGTGGTGGGAGCAGAAGCCCAGTCAGTGTATTGCCAGGGGGCATGATGAGAGGGGTGGGGCAGTTATAACGACCCATCTTACCAAAATATTTGTTATAAAAGGATACCCGAGAAATGAAATGGCAGCTAAAGAGGCACGTGGAATTGGTTGGCGGTTGTCTGTTTTAACACAGGAGGTCTTGCTGTGTTTGTACATGGGTGTCAATGATCCAGAAAGAAGGGATTGCTGTGATGTAGGTGAGAGGGGGAACAATTGCTGAAGCCATGTCCCCTGGAGTGTAGGGAAGGAGGTTGTTCTCAGGAGTGGGGACTGTGCCTCTATCAGTTTCTGGAAAGGCATGGAGGCAGGCAACTGAGGGTGGTGGGAATCTGTGGAAGTCCTCTCCTGATTGCTTCATTGTCTCCGTGAAATGGGAGATAGGCCATCGGGTGAGAGTGGGGGAGGGGAGAGGTGTTGGAGGTTCAAGGAGGGAGGAGAAGGTGTGAGAAAAATCATGTAGATGAGAAGAAGAGTGAATGGACCAGGGAAACAGATGGTGGTTGCCAGGCAGCATGGGGACCCATAGGAGATTCAGGCTCAGGACTCCAAGGGAATCCGTCAGCATAGCTGCACGCTTTTCTCAGAGTCCAGAGCCACCCGGCTGCCTGGGAGGCAGGCACGGGATAGGCAGAGTCAGGTATGACCAGGTTCGTGCCTCCGCCAAATAAGCATGAGATGGACAAGAGTCACGGGAGTGGACTCCGGAGATGAGCTACCTGGTTTCAAGTCCTTGACCCCCAATTCATTAGCGGTGTGACCTTGAGCCAGTTCCCTAATCTCTTTGTGCTTCCGTTCCTTCACCAGGGTCTTAAGTAAAATTTAAATGCACTAACGTTCATACAGTACTTAGAACAGTGCCTGGCATGTGAAAAGCTCTCAGTCAATGTTAGCTTTTATTATAATCAATACTATTTGAGGGTTTCTCAGCCAGTGAAAATTCTGTTTGTCAGAAAACACTTGTGAAATGTCTCTTGTAACATGAGGAGATAATATCATTTTAAAAATCTCATTCGGCCCATTTCTGTTGGATATATTTGAGACGTCCCAGTCTAATTTCTCTTTTTCTTTCTTTATATGGAGACCAACTATTACATTTCAATTTCCCCACCGACGCTCTATCTGCTGTCAGCACTGAGACAACTAAACGTCAGTCAAGAAGCACCCGAAACGTACAATGCACCGTATCTTCCCAACATGATGGGATGTGCGCTGCACAACTGACTGGTACACCGTAGAGAAGGCAGCTACCTGAGACACACCTGAGCCTCACCCGGGGTTCCAGTTGACCTTAAGATACATTTTTTTTCTCAACCCTTGAGTGCCGCAGTGGTATATACAGTGATATGTTTGCATGTGAACAGACATGCACAGGAGAATAGCTGAAATTGTCACTCGGATGATGGCTCTGCTGGGGACCAATGCCAGCCACAAATGGCACCCTCACATCTCTCTGTAAGCTGGAACTCTGGCACTCTGGTTGGGTTCAGAAAGCTGAGCCTCTGACTCGGGCACACCTGAAGGGTCATTGCCCGATTGAGTCCCTTCCAACTGATTTGAACCTTTGGCTAAGGCCTCCCGGCTCCCAGGAAGCAAGTGGAGGCCTGTTCCCAATGCAAAGCCCCCATAAAGGAAGCTTGTGTGTAAATGAGCATGTTGGATGGATTCAGACCCAGCCAACACTGGGCAAGGCTAAATTTTGAGTTTCAAAAGCAACAGCATTCTGAGACAGTTTGGCTCAGTGGATAGAGCGTCAGCCTGCGGACTGAAGGGTCCTAGGTTTGATTCCAGTCAAGGGCATATGCCTGGATTGCATTATCTCAGCAACACTCAGTTTTCCCACCTACAAAATGGGGATTATAATGCCTAGCTCACTGAGCCATTATGATGCACTGTGCCTAGCACAGTGCCCAACACAGAGTAGATAAACAGTATATGCTATGTTTTCCCCCACCAGTGTCAGGCTCCCAATGTCTGCCACTTCCCTCCATGCCTCCTTTCTGGCCAAACCTCCTCCTGTTCTCTTGATTGCCATCAGTGATGGATGAGGCTTTGGTTTCCATGGTTGTCCGGACCTGTTCATTGGACAGATGATGTGCGTTGCCTACAGGTCCCTGCTCAGAGTTGGCAGATGCAGCCTGAAGCTGCATTTCCAAGGCACCTGGGCTCTCTCTGCTCCGGAAGGAGCCTTAGGGATGCTCTCGGACTCCCTTTGCCAATCCTGGGTAAGGCGGTGACATTTTCAGGAAACTCCACATGGAGTCAGGGTCAAGTGCCCATTGAGCAAGTTATTACAGTCTCCAAAGGGCTTCTCTGGCTCTTCCACCTGCTCAAGACCTTCCCAAGGTCAAGACCTAGGTCTTGTTCAGCTCTGGATCTCCTGTGTCCACATCTCCCGGTATGTGGCAGGTGCTCGTGGTGAGCTGCATTAATGACCCCGATTCTCCATCCCTCCTTGTACCCACACCCTTTATCTTGTGACTTTGCAGAGCACAACTCCCCACTGCAGGCCTGCCATGCAATTTGTTGTTTTATCTTAAGGATCCGAATTAGTTATCTATTGCTACATAACAAACCTAGGAGATTTAAACAACACATATGTGTTATCTCACAGTGTCTGTGGGCCAGAAATTTCACTGGTCCTCTGCTTCTGGACCTCTCGGGGGCTGCAATGAAGGTGTCAGCTGGCCTGCATTCATTCACCTCATGGCTCAAGCGGGGAAGGTCTGCTTCCAAGCTCATGTGGTTTGTTGGCAGAATTCGGTTCCACACAGACTGTTGGCCGGAGGCTGCCCTCAGTTCCTTGCCATCTGGACCACTTCAAAGTACATGGGCCAAGGAGACGATAGAGAGGATCTGCTAGCAAGACAGAAGCACCAACTTCTTGTAACCTGAGCACAAAGCCCATTGCCTTTGTTGTGGTCTTTCAGTTAGAAGCGCACCACAAGCCCGGCCCATCTCGGGGGAGGGCACCAACGCCAGGAGGTGAGGATCACTGTGCGTCAGCTTAGAAGTCCGCCTTCCACACGATATTTGCGGATGTTGCGAGTGAAGTGAAGAAACGCGTGTGCAGTTGAGATTGCTTCCTCTTGTACTTCTGTCTCTTGACATGAGAAGGATGTCCCCTGGATAACCCACTTGTCCCAGGAGGAGGAGGAGAGACACATGGTGCATAGCTAAGATCCCCCTGCCAAGCACAGCGTACAGCAGAGTCCCCATGTCATGAACATTCAACGAGTGACAGTATGAGTTACCAGGACAACATGATTCCCTTTCTTCAGAGTGTAGGAATAACACCTTTCTACCCAATCCCAAGGATCCCTCCTGTCTTGATATTCTAGTCGCCTGTGAAAACAGAACTGCTCTGGAATGAAGAAGACTGGCGCTGTCCACAGGGAGGGGCGGCACTAGTCTCTGCCGTCAGCCTGCGGTCATCATTCCAGACCAGGTTGGAGAATCTCACTTTCAGAATTAAATATGCCCCCTACCCAGACTGCAGTCCTCCTTCTCTCCCCTCTTCAGGGGCATTGATCCCAAACCAGCTCACAATGTGTCTTTATTACTCATTGACTGCGATCAGCGGGGTTATTAGGGCAATTTCCTGGCCTGGCATCAATTTCTCCACCCCACCCCGCCCTGTGCAAGCCTGAGTAGCTCTCTGAAGTCCCCAAATCCAGTGGCAATTTTGCAGGACCGAGCCCTGGAAATAAAACTTCAGTTAAATATACTGGAAATTAGATTCAATTTTATTACTGGGAGGAAAGGGTGACAACAACCCAAGGCTTACAGGGAAAGGGCATATCAACAGGCAGATCTGAAATGAAAAAGCCATTTTGCAGCCTGACTCACCAACCCTGTGAAACCAATGAGCATCTGTCCAGCTTGGGGCCAAGAGGAGGCAGGCTGGCTTCAGCGATGGCCGCTGGAGTGGAGGTGGCTCTCACCTCGGAGAGGCAGGGCAAGGCCCGGAAAAGTGTTCTGGCCCTTGATGCAGACCA
Organism: Myotis davidii; assembly: GCF_000327345.1. Taxonomy (NCBI): domain Eukaryota; kingdom Metazoa; phylum Chordata; class Mammalia; order Chiroptera; family Vespertilionidae; genus Myotis; species Myotis davidii. Next base: position 975,051 of record NW_006298351.1, read on the forward strand.
CCAGGGCTCAACCCCAGGTTCCCCACTCCCAAGCTGCACGATCTTGGGTGCATGACATGCCCAGCGTGAGCCTCCACACCCTCCCCTGCACTGTAGGATGATGTTCAGAGCGGTACATAGCTCGGAGGAGGCTGGTTTGAAAGAGTAAGTGAGATCCTGTGTGTTGCCTACTAAAAAGCATGACTGGGTGATCAGAATAAGAAACACGAAAGTCACAGTAAGAAACATACTTTGCATCATGGTCCCGTGCATATATGTATATACAAAAGTAGATATATAGAAAAACAAAAACATGCAAACAAAATATCCCTAAACTGAAAGCAACCCAAATATCCATTAGCAAAAGAATGGATGACTAAATTGTGGTCTAGTCATACAATGATACAGTGCACAGTGACAAAAACAGTGAGCTCCTGTCTCACACAATGTAGATGAAGCTCGGGCACGGTTTGCTGAGCAAAAGAAGCCAGACATAGAAGAGTACATTCTGGAACCTTCCGTGTATATGAAGCTCTAAAAGGTGACACTAAGAGATGGTGATCAAAGTGAGCAGGGGGTACTCTATGTCTATCTGATGCAGACGGTGGTCACATAGAGTGCACTTGTGCAAACATCCACCAAAGCGTACCCTTGACGTTGATCCAATACGTGCACTTTGTCATACATACATTACACCTCAATTCCAAAACTATTTAAATAGATAAGTATAGCAGCAAAGGTGAAATGGAGGCTGGGGCAGTTAGGTCAGCACAGCTCTTAGCATGAGTAAGAAGAATACAGTGCGTGTTCGGTAGGTTGGATTATTGTGCAATGGAACCTAGGGGTGTGCTTCAGGGAGCAGAGCCCCTCTTTCACTATTTGGGTATCTCTGGTTCAGGTTCCCTCCTCTGGTCTCCGGAACCTGAGGCCTCTCTTGGAGCCCGTTTGGAAAGACTGTTCAAGTGTGTTCCCACTGGATACCACCGGGCCTGGAGTTTCCGCAGGACCGTGTCCATGCTCTGCACCGTAAATCCTAATCCCTTGCCCGCAAGATTGCAGTGACAAAGATGTAGAACGTTTTCCTATGCAATGGCTTGAATTATCCCAGGGATAATGGAAAGGTATTTTTCATCTTTAGGGTGTTAATGAATATAAATGGGATTCCTAGCCCATTTCTCTGCTTTCCGTTCCCTCTGGGAAGAGAGATCAGCAGAGGAAAACTTCCTGAGGTGGGAGCAGAGTGGAATGTGGCTTCGGATCCTCCTCCTCAGGACCCCCCCCCCCAAGTGTGGGCATAGCTTCGGCAACGCCAGAGCCTTCCCTTCACGCCCAACTGGTCAAAAACTCCTTCAAATAGAAAGCAATTGATTTATCAAGGTACAGTGTTTTTTCGTTTCAAAGAATTGCTAACCAATAAACGTTTCCAAGTGAATCAGGACTCATAAAGTCAATGCCTAAACCTATTTCCTTTTTTAAAAAATACAGTCGACATTCAATTCAATTATATTACTTACAGGTATATGGCATAGTGGTTAGACACTTGTATAATTTACAAAGCGATACCCCCTGATAAGTCGAGTACCCGCCTGGCACCATACATAGTTATTACCATATTATTGACTATGTTTTCTATGCTGTACTTCACATCCTCATGATTATTTGTACCTACCAATTTGTACTTCTTAATCCCTTCACCCTTTTTACCCAGCCCTCCAATCCTCTCCCATCTGGCAACCATCAGTGTGTTTTCTGCATCGCTGAGTCTGTTTCTGTTTTGTTTGTTCATTTTGTGTTTTAAATCCCACCTATAAGTGAAATCATATGGCTTAGACCTCTTTTCTAAGATGGGATACTTCTCTCGGTGCTCATGGTTTTCTTCTGGGCAGAAGGGAAGGTGTCCTGTGGATCCAAATGGGTCCCCATCTCTCAGGGAAATAATTCTGCCATCTCGCCACCATTTGTGCCTTATTCTGTGCTGGGTTAATTGCAGGATCCAGAAAGTGATCGCTCTCCTCAGGTCATTTACATGTCATTGGCTGTGCCTGGAATTTGTTGCTCCTCTCTGCTTGGCCAGGGGATGCTGAGAGCGGCTGAAAAGTGGGGCATCAGGAGGAATCCCTGTGATGAACTGTTCTGATGTGATGCTATCAATGTCGATATCCTGGTTTTGATATTTTACTAATGGATTACAAGGTGGTGCCACTGGGGAAAAGTGGGTAGAGAGTATACAGGAACTCTTGTAACTATTTCTTATAATTGCCTGTGAATATTTGATTTTTTAAAAATCTCCTTGGATGATCTAATATGCAATCATGCTTCAGAATGATCCGTCCAGCCCAACACTGGCTGAGAGAAATTTCTGTGATGGTGGAACTCTTTTCTATCTGTATTTTTAATATGGTAGCCACTAGTCTTAATAGCCATGAGTAGCCATTAAGCTCTTGAAAGGTGACGCGTGTGACTGAGGAATTAAATTTTTAATGCATATTAATGTAAATTTAAATAGCCATGTGTGGTATATTGGTTTGTTAGAGCTGCCTTAACAAAGACCACAAATGGGGCTGCTTAAACAATGAAATATATTGTCTCACAGCACTGAAAGTTAGAAGTCCAAGATCAAGGTCTCAGTAGGGTTGCTTCCATTTGAGGGCTGTGAGAGAGAATCTGGACTTGGCAATACATTTTTGAATAGAGGAAGCTAACCCCTCTAGAACAGAGGGTTTGGAAAGAAGTATAGATAAAACTGGAAAGATAAGTTGAGACTAGATCATTCTTAAATAATCAAGGGTTCATTTAGGAAGCTGCCTATTATCTACAATGCCATGGGCCAGTCCTAGACGTAGATCCAAGTGAGATTCACCATTACCATCATCATCTTTGTCATTATCACCATCATCATCATCATCACCATTATTGTCACTGCCAACACCATCATTGTTGTTTTCATCATTATCATCATCATCATCATCATCATCATCACAGCTTCTTTCAAGGAACTGTGTTTAAGCAAAGAGCACTGGCCCTGGGGTTTCAGACACATACATGGAGTCCCAAAGTTGTCTGTGTATATATGTATAGTTTCCAGAAATCATTTAGTCTCTCTAGACCTCAGTTTCCTCATCTGGATAATGATGTCTGGAGCTCAAATTAAAAGAATGATTGAGAACATATTCTACCAATACTAAATAGGAAGGATATTCCATTCTCATTAATAACATTCTGTGTCTTCCCTGATCTACCTTATGCACGATTTTCCAGCAATATTACCATAAATTCAGACCTCAACTCCTAAAACACATGTACAATCTCAACTTCTCACTGCCCCAGTGTGGTGGGAAAAATACAGTAGTGAATCCTTCCAAGCTCTGTGACTTAGAGTTACCTTCCCTCTCTGAACCTGTTTCCTTGCCTAGAACATGGGAGCATAAGGTTGTTTTGAGTATTCAGTGAGATTGTGAATATTAAGTACTTGTCACATGATAGGTACTCCATGGATGTCCATGCTGTCTCCCTCCTTACTCCTTTAGGGGTGGCATTAACATGGGGCACCCAACATGCTGGGAAAACTACAACCTAAAAATGGAAACTGGCTTGTGCTGGTTTGTTCAAAGAGGCCCTGGATGAACTGAGACTGGGATGCAGATCTCCTGACTTCAGACCAGGGACCTCTGAATGAGAACACAGCAATCCAAGAAGACAGCAATCCCTGCTTTCCTCATTTGCATTGTACGAATGAGCAAGAATTCCTGAAAGAAGTCTACTGGTATAGACAGCTCTTGGGAGAGAGAAGGGCTCCCAACAGCTGGAGACATGGAAGGGGGGAGAAAGAGTGCTACCTACCCAAATATACATCTGAAAGCATCATTTAATCTGTACTTGCCTCAATTACAAACAGAACTTTCCTTTCCAAGGAAAGTCACTTCAATAGCCGGCCTAATGTCCTGTGGAAGGAGTATGTGTCTTGCATGCATGAGTTGTTAGCGATTTTCCCACAAAGGCCAATTTGGGGATGCCAGACAGCATGCACAGAAAAGTTAAAACAAAATGCTAGCTAAACTGCAGTACACGAGGGAGCATGTTTCCATCCATTGGTGGGTGAATGGGGGGCTGGAGCACCGACTGATGGTTAATCTCAGGCAGAGAGGAAGGGTTCCAAGCCCGCCATGCACACTGTGGCTCTGGAAGGGCCCAGTGGGCCCAGTGCTGTGAGCAGAGAAGAGATAGGGAGGCCTGAATGTGAGCCCCAGGTCTGCCAACAGCTTACCCACAGCTTTTAAATCAAGCTGGTTGCCCCAGGACATCATGCAAAGAGCAAAGGAAACTGTGTGGGATTAAAATGGTCCCAATCACTGCTATTTATTAGTAATTGCTTTCATTTATTTATTGAGGTCCTGCTCTGTGCCAGTCGCTGTGCCAGGTACATACAGGGTCCAGACCCACCCTCGCAACATGCAGAACCTGGTAGAAGAGACTGGGAGTAAACATTTAATTACATTTACTACAAAATATATATTTATAGCATTTCAAATGGAATTTTTTAGCATTCCCTATATCCACACACCTTGACCAGTGACTCTGTAGTTCCTTTCACTGAAGAGATTAGTCTATTTTCCACCCCTTGAATCTGATCCCAGCCATATACATTCCTTAGAATGAGGTAGATGTAACAACGTGCACATTCTAAACCTAGAGCTCAAGGGCCTTGCGTGTTTCCATTCACTCTTGGACATCTCCGCTCCTGTGAGAACAGGCTCAGACAAGCCTGCTGGTCCCAGAGGAAGGATGAGAGATCCTACAAGCAGAACCTCCCCAGCTAAGTTGACTCAGCTCAGCCCAGCCAGAGCAAAGACCCCAGCCAACCACCATGACACAGCAGCCAGTATCCATTGAGCTCCAACCAGATGAGCCACTCTCCAGCCACCCCAGAATATCAGCAATAAAGTCTTATATGCCACCAAACTTTACAGTTGCCTTTGTGCAGCATTGTTATTGTGGCAATAAATTATACAACACACACTAATGTAGATCCATTGGCCATGGCGGACTGGAATTTTATGTTAAGAAAGAGGCACATTCAGGTTAAACAAAGAAGAATAACTTAATGGTCTGGATATCTATCATGAGCACAGAAAGAGGGAGAGACAACATACAGGAAATATATTTGCCATCTCTGAATGGCACTTAGAAAAATAGGTATTATGATTGGAGATAATTTTGCCTTTCTATAGGCCCAACCTTCCAATAAGAATTACAATAAAAATAAAATTTAGAGGATCTATTTATTTCTTTGTAAACACCCTTGCCTGGAGTTGATTTTAAAATGGATCAATAACTGGTAACTAACTCCAGCATCTCTTTGTTCATATTTTTATTATCTTCTCTCTCCACAACTAGAGTATTGGGTTTTATTTTAACATCTACACTCTGAAACACATAGTTAACAACTGGAATTCATACAGGTGGGGGTAACCAAGATGGTTCAAGATTCCATAATCATATTCTTTTAAAATTTTTAAAATGACACAAAAAGCCTAATCACTAACTTCAAATCTCCAAACAGCATGCACAGAGCAGACCAAGCTTGTGTGTCTCCAGAGAGTTAAACCAAGAGGTCAAGGTTATAAGACGACAGGCTGGGCTCAACATAGGAAAGACCTTTCTAATACCAGAGTGATTTGAAATTGGATTGGGGGACCTTGTGAGATCAGGAGCTCTTGGTCCCTAGAGGCTTTCAATGACAACCTGAGTAACCACCTCTTTGTGCTATTGTGAGAGGGATTTCTCTATTGGGGAATAGGTAATATTAGATTATTGGATCCACTTATTCCTTCATTGAAAACATTCTTTAAAAAAAATCCAACACTCTTGAGTGCCAGCTATATGCTAGGCCCTGGCTCCATGCCAGGTGACTAAGGGTCATTTGCAAATCAGTAGCTTCTGGATCTCTTTGGAAAATTAAGGACTCTGGGTATATAGCCCTTCCTACTCCACCACTATTTCTTTCTTAATCCTCACCCAAGGATATACCTAGAGAAAGGAATGGAGAAGAGAGAAACATCAATTGGTTGCCTTCTATACATGCCCCAACCCAGGATCAAACCTGTAACCTGGGTATGTACCCTGACCAGGAGTCAAACCCACCACCTTTTAAAATATATATTTTTTTCCAATGGGGGAAAAAATTAGACTTACGTAATACTTTAAACAATAAAGAATTTAAATTATATATAATTGATTTCAGAGAGGAAGGGAGAGGGAGAGAGATAGAAATATCTATGAGAGAACCATTGATTGGATGCCTCCTGCATGCCCCACACTGGGGATCGAGCCCGCAACCCAGGCATGTGCCCTGACCGGAAATCAAACCGTGACCTCTTGGCTCATATGTTGATGCTCAACCACTGAGCCATGCCAGCTGGGAGAACCTGCCACCTTTTGGTATACAAGATGACGCTCCAACCAACTGAGCCACTCTGGCCGGGGCCATCACTTATTTCTTTTTAATAGTGAAAAAAGTAAAAGAGAACTATCTGTTTAAAAAGACATCTATTCACAGACAGAAAAAGAGAATAAGACAGAAATGGCACCCATCTCCCATCTTCCTGTGCTCAAGGTCCCAGCACCCAGCAAATGTCTGACAAGTAGTAAGCACTCCAAGAGTGTGCTTACGAACAAGCAAATGCTTGCCTGTGTGCATGCGTGAAGGAAGCTGCATGCTCCACGAGAAAATCCCCAATACACAGTCTGACAACTGCTTCATCTTCCCATGTTCTTGAAGGGAAGAAAAGTTGACATGGTCCTGTCCCCCAAGACATTGGCAGCGTCCCAGGAGAGGCAGACAGCTCAATGACTACAGTCAGAGCATTTCTCTCACTGGGGTTAATGCCATGTGCAAGAACCCTGGGGACCAGCGCTGCATTCTGCATGAGTCACCAGGGCAGGCTTAGACAGGGGGACAACATTGCCGCTCAGCCTTACAAATGGCGCAGGTGTTACCTACATGTTATCTGCTTCCTTGACTACAGCTGCAGTCAGGCCTAACATGACTCCAAGGAAGGTAAGAGCCAGAGGCCGGGGTCCATGAGCACCGAGCATTCTCAGGGGAAACTCAGGCCTAGAGTGGTCAAGGATCTCACTTAGCATCACACAGGTCAACAGCCAAGCACACAGCGCAGGTGAAATCATGGGGGGAGGAAAAGTTCCAGATAGCCAGGGACGACGTGGTAGATGTGAAAGGCTCCTAATGTTCCTTTGGCTGTATTTCCTGCAATTTTGTGACTTTTAACAGCGTCTTTGTAAGAGCCCAATCACTAATAGAGTTGCTGCGCGGAGAAAGCATGTCACCCGGGGTCTGAGGAGATAGTTAGCAAGAAAATCTATACGGCCCTGGCGGAGTCGCATGCAGAGTATTGCGTTTCCTCAGGGGGCACCGCATTACCCGGCCGAAGCAGACAAACTGGAGGGAATTCAAAAGGGAACAAGGAAAAATAATTAGGGGAATGGAGAAATTGATCTAGGCAGAAAGATTAAGGGAAATAAATGCATGGGGGTGAGCGTGTGTGAGTGTGTGTGTCTGTGTGCAAGTGGAAGCCAGCAGCGACTAGGGCAGCAGCTGTCAGCATGCCTGCCGGGGAGGAGGGCCAAGGTGAGGAGGGAGTCTGGGACAGATGGAGGAGGCTGGGTTGGGGGCCAAGCAAGAGGTGGAGTTAAGATGGGAGGGTGGGCTCCAGCTTGAGACGGGTGCCAGATTGGGGGCCCGTGTGCTTGTAACAGGCTGCCAGGATCGGCCTGGGGATCTTCCCTGGACTCCTCAGTCGTGGGAAATATGCCTGGAGAGCAGTCAGCTGGAGAGAACAGGTTTAGGGATCTGAATTCACCTTTGCCGCATTCTCCCTGTGTGGTGCTAAGCAAGACCCTTAACCTCTCTGGGCCTGAGTTTTCCCCCAGGATGCTCGGCGCCCAGGGACCCAGGCCTCCCTGCAGCTGTAGATAAGGCCCACTGTCTGTTCTTGGCTGACCAGCATGAGGCGCTCCAAGGCTCTGACGGGAGGCCCTTATTCCTTTCATGGACTATATCTCTCTGGAATCCAATCCTCTACCCCCGTTAGAGACCTGGACCTGAACAACACTGTGTCCGCACCCCACCTTCTGGGCCCAGAGGAGGACCTGAGTCCCAGCCAGGATCCAGCATTCATGAACCGCATGAACACAGTAGCTCGCTTACGCTCTCTTGGCATCAGCTACCCATCTGCACAGTGAGCACAGTGAGAGGTGCCACGCTGGGTACTGTGAAGACTGAACAAGCCAGGGCTTGGGGACACTGAGCACAGAGCTGACACACACACGTTGCTCTGTAATGGCAGGTGCTCTCCTTGGGAGTCTCTGTTCCTTTTCTCAATGAATGACTCACCTGGTCCCGCAGGCTCCAGCCAGAACCTCTGAGGCACCCGAACCCTCCCCTGTTCGTATTGACATCTGACGTATCAGTCACAGCTCGGAGGACTGCATCTCCTCTCCCGTCCCCTCTCGCCATCTCCTAGGCCTAGACCACTGCTGTAACTCCAGGGCACATTTCTGCCCAACTGGGCCTCTGTGCCCACTGCCTGCACTCAGGTCAGCCTTCCGGAAGCACAAGGTCCAGCCACATCACTGTCCATGCCTGCTGGGGACAGCAATGAATACAGAGGCTTCAGCGTGGCATCCTGACCTGCCGGAGGCCCTTCCTCCCCGTGTCTCCCGTTGCCCCTCTACCCCTGCTCACCTCACACACAACACGTGGCCCACCCTCTCACCACGGCCAGTATCCCACTGCTCCTGAACATGCCGCATGCCCTTACACTTCCCAGCTTTTTTAGTTAATATTGTCCCACCTCCTGGAATGCTCCTACTTCCCACAGGGAGTTGGTGACAGGCTGTCTGTTGACCTCCTATTCACTTACTCTCTTATTCAACAACTAGTGGAGCATCTAGCTGGTGCCTTTTGGAGTTTGGAGATGACACATCTCTCGTCAACTAAGCTGTGAGCTCTGTGAGGTCAGGGATCCATTGAGTCCCTTCATCTTTGGGTCCTGGAGTGGGTATTCCATAAAATGAAGCAAGAACTTTGTGAAGTCCATGATGGTGGCATGGACAGAGGTGAGTCTGGAGCCAGAACTTGAAGAGCCTTGAATGCCGTGTTCAGAAGTTCCGTGTTTATCCTACAGGCGCCAGGACCCTCCCAGGGCTTCCCAGAGCCCACCAGTGCTAGTTCCTCTCTGTGTCTTTGCACATGTTGTTCCCATTGGCTGGAATGCTCTTCCCATCTCCTTACCTGGATAACTCCTCATCATCCAGAGATTCAAAGGAAACATCACTTCCCCAGGAGGCCCTTCCAATCCTTCACCTGGGTTAGTGCTGATGCTCCGTCTGATTATAGACGGCTGTCATCGCTAGTTTCATGCTGGTGTGGCTGACCCTGTAATTAGACCCTGTGAGCCACGTCCACCTTGTTTCCTGTTGGACCCCTAGCCCAGCCGATGCCTGGCCCATGATAAAGGGAGAAAGAAAAGCTGGAAAGGAAGGGAGGATGGAAAGAAACATGGGGTGTCTGCTCTGGGCTTTGAAAAAACTTGGGAGCTGTGGAGAGGATGGATTAGAGCCCGTCTCACAGGGCTGTTGTGGAGATTATAAAGTGCTTAGCTCACCTCCCAGCAGAGAAGAGAGAGCCACAGAGACAGAAACAGAGTCAGACAGAGACGGAGAAACCGATAAGTGCCAGGCGCCACTGCCTCGTGGGTCCACCACGTGCAGTTCTGGGCTAAGCCCCTCAAGGCTGCCTCCGTCTTCCGCTATGTGTTCTTCCCCTAAGTGAGCCTCCCTTCCATCGATTCCCAGCCTCTCCAGTGTGGGCTCCTAGCGCTGCACCCAGTCCCAACATCGCCGCCTCTCCCACCACAAAGGTTAAAAGCAGCAGCCTCCACGCGCAGCGGCGGCTCCAGCACCGGGAGCCAGCTCTTCTGTCAGCATGTCCTGAAATTCTTCCGGAATTTTGACAGGATTTTGGGGATTAGCACATTAAAGCATGATTACAGCAGTCACAGGGGATTTTCAAAGACTTTACACCGTGATCTATGTGTCCTGCTACATAAAACTTGCATTAATAGTCTGATGGCAAAGGGGGGGTGGGGCAGGGGACCTAGCTGTGGAATCAATAAACTTATTTTTTGATAAACACATTTAGCAAGCAAGCCAGTCATTAAGGCCCGAGACCCTCCCATGGCATGCATCAGTGAAATTATCCCTTCGAGAAACCATTTGCTAATTAAGTCCAGGGTCTGTTTGGGTCCTTCAGGCCACTAATGGCAGGAGCAGGGGCAGGGGCAGGGGCAGGTGTGGAAGCATCCTGCTTCCTGGCTCACCCGAGCCCTGCTGACCCAGCGCATGCATCACCCCTGAGTCCCTGTTGCTGGAGGGAAGGTGATGGGTTCTGGCCCCAGTGCATTGTAGGTACCCTAGACCACAGGAGGGAAGGCTCCTGAGCAGGCATAGAGGGAGCACAGCCTGTATCACTCTATGGGGATTGACAATGGGCTCTTCTTTGCGTGGCTGCCCTCTGAGGGCTAGTAAAGAGCACCCCATTCTGCTGCCCAAGAACATGGCTCATTTCCCCTGTTGGTGCCCATTCCTTGCAAACGGCAAAGAATAAGGTAGCATTTTTTAAAAAATAACAGCTTATACATATGTAGCTGATTGCCAGGGACGTACTAGGCACTTCACATGCATTGCCATGTACCACTTCCAGCAGCCTTTTGAGGTAGGTTCTCTTATGATTCCCATTTTGCAGAGGAGGAAGTTGAGAGGCAAAGACCTTAAATGCTTGCCCAAGGTCACAGAGCTGAAAAGTAACAGAACTGACAGCTGGAGCCAGCGCTCAGGTTCCTGAGTCCCAGCATCTAACCAGGATGCATCGAGGTATCCTGCTAACAATATTCACAGATTGCTTCCACCTCCTGAGCAGTTCCCGAGTGTCTAAGCACTTGTGTGCGCTTAATTCTTGCAGAAACCCCTAAATGCAGATGTTGTTACATATTCCCATGTTTCATACAAACAAACTGAGACTCAGAGAGAGATCAAAAGCAACTGGCCGTGGTCACACGACTGGAAAATGCTGGAGTTGAGATTTAAAGCCAGGCAGTCTGACACCAGAGCCCAGACTTATAACCAGATTCAAAGCACAGGGCCCTTCTGAACTCAAAGCATAGCCATCAGGCGACACTCAGGCATATTAAGGACATACTCAGTAGGCCTGTCTGAGGGCAGAGGGAGAAGACAGCCCAGGAGAATGCTGGCCAAAGGGCAGAGGCCCAGGGCCTGGCACCGGGCAAGGATGCTACACTAGGCTCTAGGCAAAGTGTTCAGGTCACCATCACCGTATTCCCAGACTTAGCCCAGAGCCTGGCATAGAGTGACATCTTTGTTAAATGAAATATTGAATGAATTCTTGTTTCAGAACCAAGGAGGCCAAAACTCAGACAAGGGAGGTGACCTGTCTGAAATCACACATCTAGGACATGCTAAGTGGAGATTGAGTTTTGTTTTTATCTTGGGCCTTAGGTTTGTTTATCTCTTGTCACAGTCCTCCCTCCCCACCTTTCTCCCCTCCACATACAAGTGCAAGCACACAACACACACACATCCCTAAGCCTTGACCATATCAAACCAATTTATACTTCTGGAAGGTGATGTACTATCTGTCACACCAAGCTATTGCCTGGTACACTCTTCCCCAAGCTTCTGTTCACCTGGTGGATTCCTACTCTTCCTTGGAGTCTCACAATAGCAGTCACCACCTCTAGGAAACCTTCCTTGGCCTTGAAGTTGGGTCAGGTCATGAGCCCCTTCCTTTGGCTGCCACAGTCCCGTGCTCTCCCGTCTGTTGACACCCTGCATTGTAATTGCCTGCTCCCTCGCAACTGGGCCTCCTAGACACTGGGTCTGTGGTTTACCCACATGGCTTTGGGCTTTAATAAATAGGTTCTGAATAAGTGAACATGTATAGCATACATAAGTACATATGTGTACACACACACACATTCACACGGGGCTACATACTGAGATAACAATTTGTGTTTTGTTTTGACTGTTATTAGTTATCTGTTGTTGCATAACATATTTCCCTGAAAACGTAGTGGCTTATAACAACACACATTTTTATTATCTCACACCATTTCTGTGGATCAGGCATCTGGGGGCAGCTGAGCCGAGTGGTTCTGGCTTGAGGTCTTTCATGAGGTTACAGACAAGACATTGGCCGGGGAGTCAGCTGAAGGCTTGACTGGGGCTGGAAGGTGTGCTTCCAAGATGGCACCTCACCTGGGTATTGGCAGGAGGCCTCGGTTCCTCCCTGCATGGACCTCTCCATTGGCTGCTTGAAGGAACTCATGACCCGGCAGCTGGCTTCCTCCAGAGTGCGTGCTCTGAGAGAGCAAGGAGGACACCAAGTACTTTTTATGACTTACACCATCACATATCATCACTTCCGCCACATTCTCTTCATTGGAATCAAGTCATTAAGCCCACCAAACTCAGGAGAGGGGAATTAGGCTCTACTTGTTGGAGGACTAGTGTCAATAGGTTCGTGGACATATTTTTAAACATTCACACTGCCCGAGGATACTGGAAAGAACAAAAGGCCTTTTCCCTTGCCCCCTTCCCAATAGGCAGCCAAACTTGAGGATTCTAAATCTGAATGCCATTGGCTGAGAGGACTTTGAACAGTCTGTATTTCAGAGCGGGAAATCAGAATCACTTGGAAGACAGTAACTCTCACTCCTTCCCCTCACCAACTCTACCCTTGCTGGGGGAGGAACAGAAGTAGCTGACCCTAAAAGAGAGAGGTGCTCCCCAGAACTGAATGGGGATAGAAATGGAGTAGATTCTTCCTTCCCAGGTTCCAACTCCAGAGTATGGCAAAGCCCTGCCCTTGCCCCGCCACCAGACCTCCAACAGGGGGCACTGCAGGAGGACCATGGAGGGGGATGCTAAGGACTGAGTGAGGCCTCAAGGGCAGCTGCCATCCACTGGAGGACCCCACAGGAAGCCCCAGGAGCCCAGTGGCCCACCAGACAGCAAGACCAGGTCTGCACACAGCATTCCGACACCACAGCTGCCTTAGTGCCTTAGAGGCCATCAGAGACCAAACTCCTTCCTCATTTCTAAACCCATGTAGCCCCTCCTTCTTCTGTTCATGCCACTACACCCATAAGAAAGGATGGAGATTCCCTATGCAGGGTGGCCTGGGGTGGAGATTGTCTCTACCCTAGAAAGTGGGGCTCAGTGAAAAGATGTCATTTGCTTCAAAACAAATAAAATATCTGAACAGCTCCTTCAGCACCATGGCCTTTGTTCCTAAGCTCTCTTATAATTCAGGCAGCATTTTAATTAAACAAAAACAAACACACAAAAAGCAAGAGTGAGGAGGAAAAAGAACTGATTTTTACTGAAGCCCTAGTGAGTGCCAGGAAAGTGACTTAAGCCTCATGGTGGGATTCTTATTCCCATTTCACAGATGGAAAAGAGACTGGAGATTTAACACATGCTGTCTCATGGTGGGTCAGGCATTGGCCTGCAGCTGTGGACTCGCCTTGACAAGTCTGCACTGGAGAATTGCTGCTGTTCCTTAGCAGAGGGTATGGTCCTCAGGAGATTCCTGTTGCTTGGATCTGCTGCGTTGATTTAAGGGTTAAAAATACAACACAACAAGGCACCACGTACCAGGTACTAAACACAAATATATTCACAATATTGATAACCCCAAATAAAGGCGTCAGGCAGCATTTTAATTAAACAAAAACAAACACACAAAAAGCAAGAGTGAGGAGGAAAAAGAACTGATTTTTACTGAAGCCCTAGTGAGTGCCAGGAAAGTGACTTAAGCCTCATGGTGGGATTCTTATTCCCATTTCACAGATGGAAAAAAGACTGGAGATTTAACACATGCTGTCTCATGGTGGGTCAGGCATTGGCCTGCAGCTGTGGACTCGCCTTGACAAGTCTGCACTGGAGAATTATTATCCACATCTTACAGATGAGGAAGCAGAGGCTCAGAGAAGTTCAACAACTAGCCCAAGACCATACAGCGAGTGACACTGGGCAGCCCAGGGCACAGGTGACCATGCTGGGCTCTCTTTGCTGAGAAGGACTCCACGAAGAGTCTTTGGTTAGCATGTCATCATCTGCTATAAAAGAATCTGTATCCCTCCCCCCCCTGCTGTGAAGTCATCTACCATCATCCTATAGCCCCTCCCAGCTCCCTGAGGAATGCTGGGGAAAGGGAGGTAAGAGATGAGCTGAGATCCACTGTGGGCTCTGAGAAGGGAGTCTGTGGTAATTGGACAGGATTAGGGGATTAATACATTAATGCATTATTAGCGCTTTTATAAGAGATTTCAAAGAGCTGAGCGCTGTGATCCCCGTGTCCTGTTGTATAAACCAGCCGTAATTGCCTTAATTGGCCCATTGTTGCTGATGGGAACAGACAAGCAACAGGCTCATTTGTCGCAGGGCCTGTGGTTCTCAGTCTTGCCACGGGTCCAGGCCAAGCCAGGAAGAGTGAGGGAAACTGAGTCTGGGCGTGGACTGACAAACATCCTGCTCCATAGGAGGTTCAGTCCAGCATCTCTGATCTCCACGGTGTGGAGCAGAAGACCCTGCCTGCAGCCCTAATGGTGCTGCTTACTGGCCAGTGACCTCAGCTCCCTGAGCCTCAGTTTCCACATCTGTCAGAATGGGTGACAGTTTTATCCACCTCACAGTTTTGCTGAGATAAGGCAAGGAGCCAGCACTGATGAACGTGCTTCGTCAATCAGACCGCCTGTGCTGGTGGGAGGAAGGGTGAGAGTTTTTTGGGTGGACTCAGCTGATGAGTTTGTCTCTTGGTGTTTCTCTGTTGGGAGAGAATAATAACAACCCCTGGAGGGAGAGAAGGTGGATGTGCGGGAGGGCCTGGGAGATGTCCCTGGGGACAGGAGAGCCGAGCTGGCTGAGGATCGTGGGCGGTAGTTGTGAAAGAAGCCAGCAGGCTCCAGCACTGAGGCCCGGACACCTCAGCGTCCCTCCCACTGGCTGAGTAGCAGATCACCCAAGAAGTCACCTAGCAACTGTGGAGCCTGGTTCCTTGGAGTTTAATTAGTCTTTGCTAATTAAGCGCCTGGGTTGGACCCCTATAGGAGGTGTGTGTCTGTAGCTTCATAGATGAGAATAATAATAGAATCTTAGAATCACACCTCCAATGGGGCCCTGAAATGTCTTTTCCTAGAAACAAACCAACAGAATACCCTGTGTCTTCCTCTCTATGAATCTAGGCTGGGTTGCAAGAAAAAATGGTGCCACTGGGCTCAAGCTCTGCCTCTGGAAGGAATGACTTGGGTGGATTGGGACCTCAGGGCAATCACTCTGAGATGCCAAGGATGAATTATAAGGAGCCGCACTGGCAAAGGGCCAAGGTGGAGGCAACAATTAGGTGAGAGATTGTCAGGCCTGAGCAAAGGCTGGGGTCTAAGAGTCATGGAGCAAAGGGAATGAGATTCCTTGTTGTTAATGAGGATATTTGAGTCACTTAGACATGGTGACCCATCCAGGAAGTGTGAGGAACAGAGATAAGGTGTTGTGCACAAAAATTTTGGTTCCTCCCTTCTGGGCACATGGTTAGATTGCATGCTCTGCCCCCCTTGCCATTGGTGAAGCCATGAGTTGGGAATGGCAGCGCCATGGTCACTTTGGGGATGAGCAATTAATGTCAATGTGAGACCGCTCTGGCCCAGCAAGTAACAAAGTGCCCAATGGTGGCTCTTCCATGGGCCTAGGATGCTGAGTGGTCATAGTGACAATAGTCCCCCTGACTACCTGGAGCATAAACCAGAAATATACCCTGTTCTTTAAGCCTCTGAGAACTGGAGGTTATTTTTTATCCAAACACAACCTAGTCTGTCCTCATACAGAAAAAGTAAACTTTCTGATCAAGGATGTGTGAACACCATCAGCACACAGTAACATCCATGTAAATAAAGAATAATCCCCAGTTCTGATCGAGGGCTCTTTTGCTTTAAGCCAGACTCGCTGCCTCCAAACTTGAAAAGCAATAAAGACTTTGGAGAGTTCGCCTAGAATTTCTCCGTAGCTAACTTTTGCTTTCTGGTCCAGATGCCGGGAGAGAGGAGCCCGGTATGTGTTTTACATACATTAGTCACGGTGCACGTGGTCCTGGATGTTGGCCACTGGAACTGGCCTCCCATTTTCCACGTGCATCTGGGCCAGGTAGATAGAAACCTAGCTGTAATGAGTTTGCCCCTTGCCCATGACATTTGTACTTTATAGCGGGAGGACTATAAAAAAATTTTAGAGCTCAACGTCTGTTGGCGCTCAGCACAGTAACTGTGATGAGGTTTGGGAGCCCTGACTTGGATTTAAACTTAACTTCCTAACAAAGCCTGGGAGAGGAGTTAGGGATGAATCAGGTCCTATTCGGAATCTTTTGTGTTTTTATCCAAAATTTTGTTTTTTTTCTTTCCATTGATAAGTTTCCTGGTCTGAGATAAAGATGGAACTCTCAGGTTAAATGTTAATATCTTGATTAGAAAGGGAACCAATGGTGCCTGAGCCCTCACTGTGTGCAAACATTGTTACCTGCTTTATACATTAACTCTTTGAGGTAAGTTTATTCATTCTATTTGGAGGGAAAGACATTTAGAGATGCTAAATAATGGAAAACATCAATGCCAGAAAATGAATCCAGGCTTGTCAACCCAAGAATCCATGCTTGGTCCCCACCACCGCCCTGCCTTGGGAGCCATGATTTATGTCCTGATAAAATAACTGAGACCCACCAATTATAAATTTCTCAGGAGAACAGTGTTGGTATTATGGAAAGAACACAGGCTATAGAGTCAGTAGGACCTGAGTTCAAGACTGGGACCACTATTTGGTGGTTTTAGAAGTTATAGTGTCTTTTGCATTTCCTTTTCCTAACATGGGAGGAAAACTAAAGGGAAGTATGCTGTGATAATAATGGAGTAAATAGATCAATGGTCAAGATAATTTTAGGTCAAGGTTTACTAGGGAAGTCAGCCATAATGATGTGATAGAGCTAGAAGGATGGCCTGGGACATGAGGTGGGCTTTGCAGCTCCTGCCTGAGGAAGGGCATGTGGCTCAGGATTAGAGGAGGAGAAGGCGGTCCCCAGTTGCCCATGCTTGAGCCTCCAGTGGCCTTATCACTGCTTCCAGCAGACGGGTCACCTTCCACCCTGACATGCCTTCCATTTACTTGGGCCTAATCAGAATGGTTAGGAATTTGCAAAATTGTGTGCCCTTCTACTAAGTCAACTTTGGAGTGGTCTGTTTCTGGAGAGTTCCTGAGAAATGAGAGAGAGGAAGAGAGGGAAGATATGAACACTCAGGGGGATGAAGATGAGAAGAGACAGACAAACAGAGAGACATTCAGACAAGGAGTTTCAGGTAAAAGAAAGAGCAAGTCCGTTAGAAAGTACAAGGTGGAGAGGGGCAGGGAAGGGGAAAGAAGAGAAGAGAGGTGGGCAGGCCCAGGCTGGGGGCAGGGATGCCAGGAGACAGACAGACTGGCCATCCAGGGCCCAAACAGAACTTCTCATGCCCAGCGATGAGATAGAGATGCGGGGGCACCAACCAAGACGAGGCGTAGGGAGAGACAGATGGCGGCAAGTTCCTGCAAGACGTGATTCCAATCACGCCCATTGAAATGGATGTTGGCCAGTTCAGAAGGCAGCAAAGCGTGGGATTGGGAGGAGGCGGAGGGGTGGGCCAGGGTGGAACAGGTTGGGGGAGCTTCTGCCAGGGACGGGCTGCTGATGAGATGGCAGCAGCTCGGCCTCAGCAGGAGGAGCCCTCCGCCCGTCCTTCCACCACAGTTGGACTCACCTGCCAGTGAAATGAGTAATGAGTTCATTAAACCTCCCGTACCCGTTCCTGAAAAGAAGATGAATGTGGCAGAGAGGCAAGGCTCCAAGTGCGCGCCTGTGGGCGGGTGTGGGCCCACGGCACCCCAGGCTTAAAGCAAACAGATCACTCTGGTTTTTTGCTTATAGACGTCCCACAGCTCCCCATTACCCACACCCTTGCCCTGGCATTCAAGGCTTTCATGAGTTGGTGCTGCTAACCTCTTCAGCCTTGTTTTGTACCACTTCCCTCTCCTACTGGGCAGCCTGCCCTTCCACCCGGCTTGTGGCTTCCCTTACAAACATGGCATGGCACAAGGCTATGTCAGTCCCTGGGAGAGCCGCTCTGCTTGGAATGGCCTTGCCCTCCGCACAGGGGTCCATGTCTGTGGTGAATTCCCGGTTACCCTCTGAACCTTGCCCCAGGGCCACTTCCTCTGTGAGGCCTCCATGGGCAGCAGAGCTGGCCGTGCCTTCTGTGTGACATTCGGTGCCAAGTCCTGTCCTGGAATTTATCATTATGAATATCCACTTCCACAGCCGATTGCCCAACTGACGCCAGCTCCTCGGCATGCTGTATCTCATTCATCTCTGTTTCCAGATGCATGCACAGCCCACGGGGCTAACCCCAAGATTTAAGAACCAGAGAGCCCTGCGGCTTATACCACACCCTGGGGGTTGGGACCCGGGGCCAGCCACCTCTCTAAGTTCCGGTTTTCTGGGACTGTAAAATAGAGATGAAGATACCTCTTCCCAGGGCCTGCTCTAAAGAGAAAATCAGACAATGTTTGCTTGGTGACATTTTTTAAAATGTCATCTTAAAAGTTGGCACCAGATATGGGGAGGAGGAGTTGTTTGATCCTTCTGATTTATGAGTGTTAACCTGAAAATAATAGGCCAAAGTAAGAGACAACAAGCATTTACTTGAGATTAAAAACAGCTATTCGGGAATCACTGATTCAGGCAGACCCCAAATCATGTTCTGACTAGGAGACAAAGGCAGGGGTGTTTGTGAGAAAAGGGAAGACATTCCTATGGGTGCCTTGGAGCTAACATGGGGATGCTGATTCTAAGCAAGGATTTTAATGTTCAGTCCTGTAGTCGCACCTCCGGGGCCTGGGATCCACCTCCTCCCCAGGACCCTCCCTGACTGCTGGACCCCTCTTCCTGCTGGAAGACTTTATCTGGGTTAAAGCCTGGATTCCTGTGGCTTCCACCCACTGATCGCCCACAGAGGCTGTCATTTCTCACTTTGGGGGGTGGGGGGGTTGTCATTTCGGGCTTTGCTTTTTTGTCACAAGAAATGTTGAAACAATTTCTTTCCCTGTCATTTTTGCAGGCTCCCAGCAGGCCTCCCTGGCATCTTTCAAACTTGTTTCTAACTCTAAATACTTTAAAGGGAGAGAAAAAAAGGAAGTATTTTGGGTCAAATAAAGGTACCTATGATTTTCTTCCTAATATGTAGTTCCATCACACCCTTTACCCTGGCCTCCCCCACCCCAAGGGCAGTAGAAATGAAAATGGGTCAGGACCTGGTGGCAGGAGGCCTGGTTCTGGTCACAGCACCATCCCTCACTCGCTGGGCAAACCTGAGCAAGGCACCCACCCTCTCTGAGCCCACGAGTAACCATGCCTGCCTCGGAAGA